>NW_028187188.1:1852685-1940999 GCF_003343005.1 Rhea americana | reverse complement strand
GGAACAGGAGCGGGCGGAGGAGGGCCCCGAGCGGCCGCCTTATGAGGGCTTTGAACCTGAAGAGACCCCTGCCCGGCCTCTGCAGCCGGAGCCGGGACGCGCTCCCTATGGATACCAGGAGGTGAGGCAAGTTTCTGGTCAGCCGCAAGAGCTGGTCTATCAGCCACATGCACCTGGCCAGGACCCTTACGAAGCACAAGACCAAGGAGGAGGTGTCTATCCGCTTCACACACCGGGACAGCTACCCTATCAGTCACCGACGCCGGAGCAGTACCTCTATCAGCCACTCGGAGCAGAGCAAGCCCCTTATGAGCCAGAGGTGTCGGAAGTAGACGTCGGTGAGAGCTACACACTGGGACAAGACTCTTACCGGGCACAGGAACCAAGGCAAAGCACCTATGAGTCATATGCACCAGAATTAGACCTTTATCAAACACATGAGCCAGGAAGTGCCTATGAGGCATACGCAGTAGAAGAGGATCCCTATCAAGTTTATGAACCTGGGCATGGCCCCTATCAACCACATGAACCAGGCTATGGTCTCAATCAGCCAGGATGCAGTCCATATGATGATCAGATGCCAGACCCTAACCCCCGAATTCTGGCAATTCAGAATGCAAAAGCCTATTTRCTGAAGAGCAGCACAACATCTGGCCTGAACTTGTGAGTCTGCAACAGGGATAACATTGAAAGGGGTAGGACGTACAAATGGAAATTAAAACAGTGCAGTTGAAAGGGCAAAGGATTACATTAAGAAATGGAGGGAGACCGGTTAATGTAGGAARGGAAAATACCTTATCAATGCAATGATTTTTCTTTATATGATAGCTCTGTGTGCCCAGCATCTTTCAGAATAAAAATTCACAAGGGAATTTAGAGAGTTCAAAATTTGATTAACAGCACATTTAAATTCAGCTTCAGCTCCTGAGTCAGGTGTGGAATAAACCAAAAATGGAAGATAGGACTGCTCTTAAATACATTACAATCATGCTAGTTTCAAATTTAATTTAATGCTGCATGATCTCTTTATATCTAATTATTTCAGTGGTTTCTGCAAAGCTCCAGRTGATCAGCTTCTACTTTTGACGTTAAATCATATTCCTCCAAGACTTTTATATACTAGGCCAATAATATTTGTGTTTTTATGACAGATATGATCACCTTGCTGACATGCTAACAAAGATCCTGGACGAACAGCCTACAAATGCAGTAGACRTAATTGAGAATATCAGCAAAGATGTGAAGTGGGCCCAGTTTCAGAAAAAAATGGATACTCTCCGTGATGAGCATGAGATTCTTCCAACATTTGAAGTTGCAGAAAAGCGTAAAGCTTTGTTCCTTAAGGCACATGGAGAAGGAGATGAAGAGCTAGAAGACGAGATAGTGAGTTATTATCAAAAAAAATGATATCAAATATAGCAGGGAGATGGGTGGGAGGACGGTGAGAAAGGAAAGGAGGARGGGGCAAAGTTGTAGTCTCCCTAGTAGTATTGCCTCTTAAGGTCATATGACATAGCTGCAGYTATACTACCATATAGAGCACTCCCTTCATAGTCTACCTGGTCCCATGTCCAGTTATGAAAAACTATCCAGTTATTTAGTTAGGATTTTTTCCTATAGTATAATCTCACATTCTGAGCCTTTAAAATGTTAAACATTCTAGAGGTGAGAAATAAAAAGTAAGATTACAATATATAGCACATACTAGTGCAACCTGGAATACTGCATCCAAATTACATTCTTTATCCAGAAGTCACATTTCTTTACTTAAAGACAATACGGTACAGATACCAGTTTGACAACACTGTGCACAGCAACTATTGTAAAACAGAGGATGGAGAATTTTGTGATCCTTCCCATTCCGGTTGTGGTTCCAGTCCTTCCTTGACCAACTAGCAAAAAAAATTGTSGTGATCATGAAGAGCTACTAGAACTGAAAAGCCACATCATAGAACAGAGAATTTTTCATATCCAGCTGCTTATATGCACAAGTCTTTGAACTTAATGAAATATTAAGAAAATTCTTGTAATAACTAAGGGATAAATAAAGATAACAGTTAAGATGTTGACTTTTATTGGAAGTTACCAGTATATATTCAAATGAATTGCTGTTGTAGAATACAAATACTAAAAACAGAAGAAAGATTCCTTCATCTTGTCCAGGGCCTATTACTCATTTTACAGTACAGTAAAAATGGTAAAAATGGAGAAAAGTAGGGTATTTCAGAGAGAATATTGGAATTTTTCATATTCCTGTCTAGCTTGTTTTGATACAAGAAATGTGGAAGGGCCAGGAAAATTCCAAATGAAGCTCGCACTTCTTCCTCCAAATTCCCTCCCCCCATTTACAACTTCTAGTATTTCTTTTTGTCTATTTTATGTAATCACCTATCTCCATGAAAAGACAAAATGGTGATAAAGCACATAGAATACTTTCTGAAATCCTCATTATTGACCAAATTCTGCTCCCAGTTAAGGAGGCTGTAGTCTGACTACTGACTTCAATAAGAACAGAGGCCAACATTTTATACTAGCTATTTAGACTCCATCTTAAATAATGCAGGGAGCTCTATGCTAAGGTATCCAAAAGAACAGCATTCATATTGTTGGCCTTGTGTATGAATATACAAAATATATATTCTGTTTTSCCCAAATGAATTTACCACAAACACAAGGAAATGCAGCCACATGTTTCTAGGCTAGGCACCATAGCCTCTTACCTAGCTGGCACACCCTAGAAGTTCTTTGTAGGTAGTGATCACTTATAAGAATTCTGACCTTCCTTATTTTGCAGTAATTAAAAGTGGATTGGAATTTTTAAATCTTGTATTCTAAAAGCTGTAATTCATCTGTGTTCTCTTCTCTATCCTTAAAATGGCATTTTTAATTTTTGTAGATGATTTTGGAAGATGTAGTGAATGAATGCCTATAAAGCCCTTTGAGAGGATGAATGGCACTATAGGAAACTGAAGTCTGACTTTCAATGGATAACATGTTTAAACTTTCAAAGATATATTTTTACTATTATTCTTCACCTCTAACTAACATTTTTCTTTCCTAGGCAGAGACCCCTCTACCCAATGTGATGGAAACAGCCTTTTATTTTGAACAGGCTGGAATTGGCTTAAGCAAAGATGAAACCTATCACATATTCCTTGCCCTTAAACAACTAATAAGTGTTCAGCCAATCCAGACCTGTCGCTTTTGGGGCAAGATTTTAGGGCTGGAGATGAACTATATTATAGCTGAAGTACAGTACCATGACAGGGCAGAGGAGGAGGAAGCAGAAGAGGAAGAAGATAATGAGGAAGGAGGGAAAGGGATGGGTGAGGACAAAGAAGGAGATGAAGATGAAGAGAAAGAAGAAGATGATGAACCACCACAGTCCACCTATAAGCCCCCACCTGTCATCCCAAGAGAAGACAATGGGACTGGGACTAATAAGTATATCTACTTTGTCTGTAACGAGCCAGGCAAACCCTGGGTGAAGTTGCCTCCAGTGACTCCAGCACAGATTGTCTGTGCCAGGAAAATCAGGAAGTTCTTCACTGGTAGGCTGGATGCTCCTGTTGTGAGCTTTCCCCCTTTCCCTGGAAATGAGGCCAATTACCTGCGTGCACAGATAGCTCGGATCTCAGCAGGAACCCAGATCTGTCCCATTGGATTTTACCAGTTTGGAGAGGAGGAAGGAGATGAAGAGGAAGAGGGGGGAGGAGGAAGAGATACATATGAAGAAAATCCTGATTTTCAGCCCCTTTCTGTGGTTGAAATGGTGGATTCTCTGTCCATGTGGGTACATCATACACAGAATATTCTAAAGCAGGTATGTTCCTGTGTAGCTCACGTTGACCTCAGATACCATTTACACCATCATACCAATAGAGTTTCAGAATGTAAATGAAACTCCTCAATTGCACAGATTTGAACTGTTCACCAGAAATAGTATTGGGCTGATTTTTTTTTTTTACAGAAAACTATCACATATACYATGTTATATATAAATACATTAAATATATTCATATATACATAGAATATATAAAATATATTTATATATGTTTATATAGATATTGTTATGAACCTTCTAGGTTTCTGTATGGGGTTATGTATTGATAATAACAATTATTTCTGGTTATCTTCCCTATTAGGTTTCCTCTTGTGAATTCCTCACTTGACAAAATATTTTAAATTTTATTTTCTTGGCTAGAATGCTAAAATACGGACGGCTCATGATTTATGCTAAATGAAAATTGTTTTGTACTTTCTTGTGGTTTAATTTTTGTTGCTTACTTTCTACTGTGAAACATGCAAATGAAAAGATTAAAAACAAAACACAGTAAATACAATAGTAGCATAAAACATTTTTGATGCCAGGCAAGTGCTGGAAAGAGGTGTTAGTAATTTGATCATTCTTGTTAGATGACTTGCTGGCTGGTCAACCAACTYGAGGAGTGCAAAATAATGACAAGTAGCAGGAAGTAAGAGATGAAATTATTATCAGCAAACCAATAGTTGTAAAAATTAAACCTACAGTCATTTAGAATCTTAAAAACATTTTGTAATGTTCCTCTGACTGGTAGCTAAACAGCAAAGCAGACTTTAAAAGAAGGCACAGGTTCTGTAAGTGTTAGCTTCTCAGTTGGCAATAACTAGCCATCCTAGCAGGATATGAACTGAACTGTCAAGGACTGAACTAACTTCCCACTGTTTGGAGGTAGCCCTGTCAGCCCAAATGTAAGGGTACCTTTGTACACTAATGTGATGTAGCTGCCTTCCTTGTGTTTTCTCTGTTCTGTAAGTATTGAACTGAGATACATAGTACAGGTCTGCACAGGGAGAATGCATAAATAAGAATTTTGCATGCACCATTCAAGAACCTGTTTGGACTTGAGCCCAGGTGAGCAGGGACAGGATATTCTGTGCATCTTCTGTGCATACTCACACTCTGTGCCTGACAAGGAAGAGATGCATAATTCCAGCAGAATTGCCAGCATGTTTGTGACTGATAAAGTCTAGCAACAAATTATTATCACCTCACAAGAGGAGTATTGAAATAAGTGCATGTCTAAAGACATAATTTCAATTAATAAGTATAGAATTTTGGTCTTTTCACTGAAGTCCAGCATCTGTTACCAGCATGGATTGTGCTTAAAAGAGCTGAAATCTACAATAACAAAAAGCTGGTAACGGAGGTATGATGTTATTCTGAAATAGAAAAATAGGAATGATTTTCTGTTTTTTCCCCCTCAGTTATGTCTGCATGTGTCTGAACCAATTGTTTCTACTGGCTTGCATTCTTTCAATGATTGTTACATATATTTAATAAGCTTCCATATCAATTACAGGGTCGCTGTGTTTGGCTTAATCCTTTTCAAAAATCAGAAGAAGAAGAAGGTGAAGAGGAGGAGAAAGCAGAGGAGATAGAAGAAGTACAGCAGGAAATAGGACCTCCTCTTCTCACTCCAGTCTCTGAAGATGAAGGTACTTTTCAGGGAATACCAAGGTTTTGATGGCCAGTGGGAATGTTGGCATTTGGGTAGTAAACATTTGAAGTTAGAGGCCTCAGACGCTTCATGGAACAGTGTGTTTGGTATTGTAGGGCAAGCACATTCTTTCACAAAATCGATCAAAAGTGAAATGGTTAACAGTGTTGACATTAAAACAGAAATTGTTAGGTTTTAGTAGTTAACAATCTCTTCTAGAATAAATGAAAAAAAAAAAAGCCTCATTTACCAGGCTACTGCAAGTTCAGGACTGCTCACTACATGAGTTACATGCAGCTATTTTTCCATCATCTTTTTYAGACAAAAAAGAGTGTGAATGTGTAAATAAATACATAAATGTGTACATATATGCACCCATAAATAYATAAATAAGAATTTAGATCCTGTAATGTATTACCATAGCAAATCATGGGAATGTGAGAAGCTGAATATTAGATTACATCAATATTAAATTAATTTCCTACTCTCTGTTCTTAGATTAGGGTAAAATATATTATTTATGCATAAGTGATCAACAGTCCTTGACCAAAAAAAAAAAAAAAAAAAAAAAAAAACAGTAGTGGGTACTACTGAATTTCAGAAGCATGAGCTTCTTTCCACATGGCTATGCAATATTCCTGTGATACTGAAACATACATCCAAATCACCTGTTAGAAAGCAATACCTACATTCATTGTTTCTGAATTTTGGCTCTTCTAACATGCATCTTAATATAACCATTGCTTGAATTCTGAGAAAGTCTTGTAGTTAAATCTTAAATATTTTGTAGCTGCTCATAAGCCAGTTTCTTCATATAGTGTGTTTTTGGTTGTGTGCAGGGATTCAAAATATCCCTGCTTGGACAGCTCAGTATTCTACAAACCTRGTCCCTCAATATGCTGTTGCAATCCTTCAGTCTAATCGATGGCCTGGAGCATATGCCTTTGCATCTGGCAGGTAAGTAGCCAGTTCATATGGTTACATAGACTGTATATGCTAAATGTCRTAAGTTACTCTCTTGAAGGTTAATTCATACAGAGAGTTTGTTAAATCATGTGAACAATTTATTTAATTAAGTAAGCAGCCACAAGCAAAACAGCGCTGGGCGGCCGGGGAGTCTCAGCTCTGCCAACAGTGCGCGCCTCCCTCACGCACAGTCCCCTTTTTATAATCTGTGTTGTAATCTCCTGGTGCGTTTTGCGCATGTGTGAGTTGCTGGGGGGGTCGTCTGAAGCTCTCTGGTGGTCGTGGAGAGGAAGGCCGTGGTYKTCTTCTGTCTCTTTATTTTGGTTTGTCTCCTTGTGAGTGATCACAGGGGTTTGCTTATCTGTTGTGTTGACTCCCTTTTGGGATGCTGTTCTGTGAGAAAATTACAGGCGCCTGCTTATCTTTTCTTTATCCTTTTACCTTCAAAACCTCTGAGCAGCTTGTTGCTTACTTCAGCTCTTCATAGTCCTGCAAGATAGCTAGGGCCCCGACACTGGTTCCACAAGGGGTCATATAAGCTTTTGTGCTTACCATAATTTTTTGTCTGACACCATGTCTCAACCCTGATTGTTGTAAAACCTCCTCCTCCCCCTCCATCGGCTTATTCCTTCTTCTAAACAATGAACAAATAGTTACAATTTATTACACTAAACATAGATACCTATTTAATAAAGTTTGTTTATTGTTAATTCATTGACTGAAATGTATCTACACCTGGGACTGATGGAGAATGCCACTTACTTGTGCACAGTGATAGTGAATACATGTTTAAGACAGAAGATGAAGAATCTTATATATAATCTATACTTGCCTTAGTTAACAAAGATGCCATCTTTTAAATACAACAGTTATAGGTAACCTGAACCATAAAGGTTTTTTGCTCAGCAGATTGAGGAGGTTTGAGAATATTTCCACTAGTATTTCTCTTGGGGAGATTGTGCGATCTTTTGCTTTTTTTTTTTCCTCAGGAGATTTGATAATATCTACTTAGGCTGGGGTCACAAATACAGTCCAGAAAACCATACACCCTCACTGCCTCCACCAGTGCAAGCAGAATATCCTAGTGGGCCAGAAATCACAGAGACAAATGACCCTACTGTGGAAGAGGAACAAGCTCTCAAGGCTGCACAGGAAGAAGCCTTAGCGGCAGCTGAGGAAGAGGAAGAGGAGGAAGAAGAGGATGAGSAGGAGGATGAGGAGGAGGATGATTGAAATACAAGAAGAACCTTTAGCTTTGAAAGTTTAAACATTAATAGTATTTTAAGAAACTAATCATAAATTAGTAGATTTTAAAAGAAATGTAAGCAGAAGCAGCTTAGATGCTCTGATTTTCAGTTTCTGTAGGCTCCTCCGTACAGACTACCTCCCTTGCCTGCCTTGTTCCCCAAGTCCACCTGCACTGGCAGGAAGACTGAATTGCTTTCKCTGGAAGACAACATAAAAAAGTAGCCTTTTTTAGAACACTAGACATTCTGCCTCTGTTTCCTAAAATAATAACCCTTTGAATTAAATAACACTACTATCTACTTAATTTTCATGGTGTTTTTCAAACCTGCACTTCCATACCAATATGTATATTATAACAAAAAAATTACAGATGTAAACAGCAATAACTCTATTACAAAACAATGTAACTTTTATATAACATCTGCTGCCTTTAGCATGTACTTTCATCTGTATTTCCTGTAAATTAGCTGTCAAATAGCAGATATTTGACAGTTTTGCATGTGTGAAGGCATACGCACATATTACTTAAATTCCATAGTCAGCATAGCCCTAGAGGAGAAACTATGTAATTTACTGGACAATACGTCAAACTCTCTACTCTTTGAAGCACTCAGAAACCCACATTTCCCAGATTATGAAACAGATTCCATGGAGCGATGCGTTTGCTGCTGTATCGTACTCTTTCTCATCACATTTCCTTCAGGAACGCCTTTCTGCAGCGCGCCTCGCCCGGGAACCACAGCGCCGCGCCAAGGCCGCCCTCMCGCTAGCGGCTCCGGCTGGCCGCTACCATCCCAGGGCTACCGCCGAGCCGGGGGGGCGGCGCGGCACTGCCCCTGCCGAGCGCGGGCTGTTCCGCCGCGTTCCCCGCGCTCTGCTTTCCCGCCTCTCCCCCCTCCAGCTCTTGGCGAGTGGTACGGTCCGCAGCGGCGTCTGCCCCGCGCGGGCCAATAGGAAGAGGCCCGGGGAGAAGTTCAAACCGAGGCGGCGGTTGGGCCGTTGTGTTGCGGTGCGGTGCCGGTGGCTGCCCGTCGGTCGCGGCGATGGCGGACGAGGGGGCCGTTACGGTCTGCGTGCGCGTACGGCCGCTCATCGCCAGGTGAGGCCTCCGGCCGAGCGCGCGGAGCTCCTCGGGTCGCTCGGGTGCTGCCGCGTCCCCTYCGCCCTCAGCCAGGCCTCCGGGAACGCCGCTGCCGCCCTGCGAGGGGGGAGGCTGGGCGGTGGCGGCGGCCTCCGCCCGCGGAGAGCGAGGGAGCGGAGAGGCGGCACGAGCGGGGCTGCGAGGGCCGCGGGGAGGGGGAGGGGGAGCGGGAGCGGGGGCGAGAGCGAGGTGCTGGCGGCAAGGAGGGGCCCCGCGTTACGGCAGCGCAGTCCCGCGCCTGGGGCGGGTCGGCAGGCAGCCCGTATCTGTGCCTTTAATAATAAGCTGATTATCCACAGTTAATATGAGACAAAGCTTCTTTTCTAAAAAAGAAGACATGAATGCATAAAATAAATGGGGTAGTGCTAGTAGTTATTGCTTGGTAAGATTAAGAGAACAACTTTTTGTCCTTTTAGAGAAAATGCCCTTGAAGATAAATTGTCACTCTACTGGAAAAGTGAAAATAATACTATTGCAGAAGTGAATGGTACAAAAGTCTTTAATTATGGTAAGCATGTGAGAGTTTTGTTTTTTTTTTTAAGTGCTTGCAGGGACCTCTGTTACTGTATTACATGCTGACAGCAATTAACTTAGCATTTACAATATATCTATTTTTTCCTCCTTTTCATAATTTTTAAGGAGTATCACTGGGGCACAGAGGATTAGCATTTTAGTTTGGATCAGCAGTGTGCTTTTGAAGTCAGTCTCCTGATTGTCCGTGCTCTCTGTGTTCTGGTCCACTGTGTAGAGTAGTCTTGGAGCATGTGACTTCAACTCACTTTTACATGGAAGTAAACTGGAAGATGCTTTGAGATGCGCAATTGCGTTTTAGATAAAAATGCACCAGACCASGGCTAGCCCACAACTTGGGGGGTGGCGGGGGAGGAAGGTAGTGTTTGTCATTTGGGACTGATAAGTGCTTAGAGCAGATGTTAGATCTTCATAACTGTTTTGCTCTATGGGTTCCTTSCTACTGATCCACTCTGGTAGTTACTATAAATGTAGCTATCATAAAGGTGTTGTCTTCCCCATTTTCTCCTCCACTTCCCCCTTCCCCCCCCCCCAAAAAAGAGGAAAAATAGATTCAATAAACACAAATCTTGAGCTAGGGATTTAACAAGTAGTCTATATTTTCTAACTTGTAATCCTGCAAGATAAATTAGCCATACCAATTTTTAGGACTATATTTCCATGTAGTCCTAAACTGTTTAGATCATATTTGTAGGGGTTTGACTAGTCTATTGTCTGTCTGTCATACCTCTTCTGGTTTGGGTTTTAACTTTTCTTCTTAAAATACTGGTTAGTAGTATCACAAATACATTTTATAATTGAATAATCCTACAAAAGATCTGATTTTTAGTATTGGTGACTTCAAATACAATACAAGTAAGATGCCCTCTTATTTTTGACTGTGCATATGACTGACTTGCATGCTTTACTTTTTCTTGAGATCGTGTCTTTCACTCRAGTGACAACACTCAACAGCTTTATGAAGGTGTGGCTGTACCAATTATACAGTCAGCAGTGCAGGGATATAATGGTAAGTTTTAGAATTGTTTTTAAATCCTTTTTGTATTGTATCTCCTAAATCATAAGTAATATTTAATCATCTTTCCAGGCACAATTTTTGCCTATGGACAGACTGCCTCAGGGAAGACATATACAATGATGGGAAATGATGATTCTGTGGGCATTATCCCTAAGGCAATTCAGCATGTTTTCAAACTTATTTTTGAGGTGAGTAATTCCATTAAATTGATATCAAGTGACTGAAAGTGTTGTCAATGTTTGCAAATATCAGAGGAAAACCTAGTTTCCTTCATAAATGCCTTTCTACGGAAACAAACTATATGTGAGGTTATGCTACAGTTGGTTTGTGAGTCTTGCAGAGATGTCAGTAGTAACTATGATAATGGGCCTCTAATAGTTTGAATTAGATCAGTATCAGGCTTCTTGTTTAAAAACCTTTTTTTTTTTTTTTTTTTTGCAAATACACTTTGATTACAAGCATAAATAGATGATCACTCTTGATGAGTGGTAGGTAAAGTAATAGGAAGCTTCATCTGTGTCTGTATTGTTGTTTAAAACTTACCTTTAAAGAAATTAACTATATTTAAAAGACAAATTTTTAAAAGTCAGAAGAGTATGAAATTAAACTTATTTCAATCTTTCAAAAGAATGTCTGATTGTTCACTGTTAATAGTTCCTACAGTGCACAGATTTAGGGATAATGCAGGCCCCAATTGTAGTGGAAAAGAGTCTTTGGAGCTGTACCACCTGAGCATAGGACAATGAAGTCCTATTTGCTGGGGGATGAAATAGTAGTTTGTGATTTGAGGATTTCAGGGAAAAGTAGGTGAAGAACTGACTTCACAAAGTGCTGCTGTGTTTAATTGATATTCACAGTCTAGTTAGGAATAGCTGTGATCAGCACTGGCCCTCAGATGTGCAAACTTGATGGTCCTTCCTMGAAAAGTTCCTTCAGTTTATTCATCTGCTTTAATATAGCTGTCCTCTATGTGCAGACATACAAGAGATCCAACTGGATTTTCAATTATGTAGTATATCATCAGATTACCAGTTCTATATAACATGTGTGGGTGTGTTGTGGGGTTTTCTTGTTTTTTGGCTTTTAGTTGGGAATACTTTTACACAACTAGTGTAGGATTTGGGCCCTGAGCATGATACTACATTGTGGAAAATAAGGAGAAGGTATAAATTAAAATAGTAATTTCCAAAGTGTGCTCTGCAGGGCACTTGCTTCTGCCTTGAGGGTATTAGTTGTGTGAAATACCTCATTGCTCCTTTGAGGTGCAGACAGCTATTAGGCTCTGTAAAAGCAACTGAAGCCAAGAAAACTTTCTGAGGTGCTATAGTCCTTGTGTAGAAGCAGTAGCAAAGTAAATCCAAGCAAGCAGAAGAGAAGACTATGTACCTAGAGAGAAAAGAATCTAGGCAGGAGGAAATTAGATTTGGAAAGGGCAGTTAAATGGGAAATCCATTATCACTTATCTATAGAGAAGTTACCATATTCTTACGATCTGCTAAAAGTGATATACCACTAATAGAGCAAGAGGGAGAGAAAAAATGGAAGAAAAAGATGTTCTGGTGATAACATCCTAATTCTTGGTAGATGCTGAAGTGCAAAGAAGATGGAGCAAAATCTGTGGAACAGTATCCGCATGTGTAATTCTGAGCTCAGAACRCTTGCAATGAAAAAATGTTTGGCTTTAATCTGGTCTGTTTTTTGTTTGTTTTGYTTTTTTTTGAATTCAATCTTTAGATTCCAGACAGGGAATTTYTGCTGAGAGTTTCTTACATGGAAATCTACAATGAAACCATTACAGATCTGCTTTGTGATATCAGGAAAAAGAAACCTCTAGGAATTCGTGAGGATGTTAATGTAAGTGGCATAAACTATGCTAAGGTAGGCTTTATTGCATCAGCTTGGGGTAAAAAATGCCTTTAGAAGCATCTGGTCTAAAACTCTTCCTTGTCAAATTACATAATTATCTTGAAAAAGCTGAAGGATGCTTGATGTAGTAGGACACCAACAGTGAAGTTGGGCTCACTGTTATTGATTCATCTTTGCATGGAGACTTTCGCTCTTAAAATATATCGTCTTGGACAATGTAATAACTTTGGTAGTGGGTCCCTTTGAGCTGCCTAACTAACAGAASTTCTGTAAACATGGTATTAATCCCCTTAGCTCAATGTGTCGAAAGATTATTTAATAATATACAAAGGAGTTGCTTTCATACCATTTCATCTTTGTATCATCTACAGAGTGGATACACTTTTCATTGCATAACCATCAAACTAGAACTACATTCAGTATAAAATCAGTAGGGAAAAAKAAATTTGTATTAATGCTATCTTCATTTTCTTTATATTAAGTTTTGTAGCTAATAATACATATTAGAACTTTTTTCTTTCAACAACCTGTATCATAAGTATTTTTGGAACTTGAAGAAGGGTAACCAGCTCTGTAATTATGACCTTAGAAATATATTTCTCTGTAGATATTATGGATTTCCTCAGGAAAGGGTCCGGAAGGATAATTCCCTTACTGGTTTTATATTTGGGAAACTTTCTAGATCTCTTGATACTGTTGCCTTCAGGTTATAGTGCTGACGTAGACTTTCTTAATCCTCTGTTTAGAGGGAAATACATGCAAAAAGACATTCCAGTAGTGYTGTCTCCTTTTAAGAAGGAAGTAAACTGAAATAAATGTGTGCAATAATACTTCCTAGTAATATTAACTTCTCATGCATTCAAGTGAATTTTAGAGTTTAGTAAAATAAAAATATTACGTTTCTTTTTGGTTTTTTTCCTCCTGTTTTAAGAGGAATACATATGTAGAAGATCTGATTGAAGAGGTGGTAGTTGCCCCGGAGCAAGTTATGGAATGGATCAGAAAAGGAGAAAGTAAGTTATGTAGCCAATATCAGTTGATACTTTTAAAGAGYGTTAAATCAGTCATCTCTAAAATCATAGCTGTCACCTTGAGATTATATTAAAAAAATCAATGCATTTCTGATAGTTCTTTAAAACTGTTCTTGTCTATTATCTCCGATTTATCAGAATATAAACAGAAGTATTCTAATACTGCTTTTTGACAGAGAACCGACATTATGGAGAAACAAAAATGAATGAACACAGCAGCCGTTCTCACACTATCTTCAGAATGGTAAAACTGTTTCATTTTGAGAGGTATTTATTATTTTCTAGCTTATCACAAAAACTTCATGGCACATTCTTCTTCTAGATCATCGAAAGCAGAGAAAGAAGTGACCCTACAAATGCAAACTGTGACGGAGCAGTAATGGTATCTCATTTGGTAAGCAGTACTTCAAAAAGTTATTGGGTGCGCATTTAAATAGAGAATTTACCACTTCAGCTTGTTTGAAAAAAGAATACCATTTTATAACTACCTTAYGAGTACATTTTGTTGATGATTTCTATCAGATGCTGGTTAGCTAGAAGTAATACTTCCAATTGTCAGTATGAGACACTCCTGGAGTGTTATTTAGAAGATGTTCTCCCTTTGAAAGAATTTCCAGTGTGGCTGTAGTTCTTACACAGTCCGTGCCGGACTGGAGAATGTTATGCCCTGATGCAAAGTAAGGGGTTATTGTCAAGGTGCTCTTGTCTTTTTTTTTTTTTTTTTTTTTTTTTTTTTTTTTTTTTTTTTTTTTTTTTTTTTTTTTTTTTGTTAAGCACAGTTTCTACTGTGATTGTTTCTGATCCACTGACAAACCAAGCAAACTAAACTTTTAAAGTTCAGAGATAATGCTTCTCTGCACTGTTCCCAAATTAAGCTGTTAATGATGTTAACTATTAGATGATGTCACATACTAGAACGTATGTGGCCTACAGCTGCGATGGTCAGAAGATTTGTTTTCTAAAAGTAATCCCTACAAACACCTGTAGTAGTTTACCAGCTTATGAATTATCCTAAGCGTGGAGGGGAAGGGGGAGTTTAATCACTGATCTTGTGAGGAGTGTACCCTGGGTGCTCAGGAAAGAATCCAGATCAACTGGAAGAATGAAATCAATATGAAAGCATTGAATCTTGTTGAAGCTGCACGAGCACTCTTATTTTAGTATCAAGAATAGCATTAAGTCAATCACACACTAGTGAGGAGAACTACTGTTCTGGCTTGATGTGAAGATCTGAATGTAAACTCTACTCAGGTAAAAGGTGAGCAAAGTATTGCTCACTCTTCATTTTTGTTTTTATTTTTCATAGCTGGTTATACCTGTTCTCTGTTTCACTGTTCTCTCCTCTCCTTTCTCTCTTGCCTCCCTGCTGCATCTGACTGTAGTAATCTCTAGCAATGGAGAGAGGTTTTCTGGCATTGGTAGGAGGACCCGTTCTTCTGTTCCTTGGTGGAGTTAATAGAGGATTTTACCCTCCTGAAATAGAAAAGCAAAATCCACCTGAATATAAAGTTCTAGTTGACTTTTACTGGAATTCAGAGTTGGGTGTATTTTTTTTCCCCTTTTTCCTCTGGTATTTAATTCCTTCCTTCTACTGGCCTCACAATGGCAGGGAAGGAGACATACAGCTGATACAGATTCAAGCCATAGAAAGCTAAACTTTTGTATTGAGGAAACAGTCTTTGCCTTTTTTTTCTTGAGGATGAGTGAATTGCACCGCAAGTTTAAAATACTCTTTGGGATATTATTAGGAGTTCTACATTCTTACACACCTTGAAAATATTTCCTGATATGTAGGTATGGATTACTTCCAAAAATGAATGACACAGCTTTGGGCTGACTTTTTTGTTTTATAATTCAAGCATACTGGAACTTCTGAAGTGCCTTGCACAGAGAATTTAGCATTAAGAGGACTGAGAATTAAATTGCCTCAAAACTAACAAGTGAAATATTTAATGAATTTGCAGAACTTGGTAGATCTGGCAGGGAGTGAAAGAGCTAGTCAAACAGGATCTGAAGGTGAGTGAATGTCATCTTATTTGAAATGAGGCTTGGCTAGGGAACACTTCTGTAAGTTATGTCTTAAGAGATTCTAAGATATCAAGGAAGTGATATCTATGTGCTTAATATCTTAATCTATGTGCTGTTGGGTTACATATTAACTATATAATATAGAATCCAAAATATAAACTCCTATGAAATAAWCTCCTCTGAACTGTTGGAGGAAAGTGTATGTAATTTTTTTTAATCTCTTCTGTTTGGTAGAAAGAGGATCTGCCTCAGGAAATACTGAAATGTTGCSAAGTACAAATTACCAGGTGGTAATATGGCTTCCTAGAGTAGTAGGACTAATAAGTTATGCAGTGGACTAATACAATGGAATAGTATCAGCTGTAGTTAAGAAATCATTAGAAGCATGTACAGACCTTTTTTTTATTATTTACATATAAAAGAAACACATAGATGATTCACTCTGGTCTGGCCAGGAGGAAACTTGATAGTCAACAATGACAACTTGAAGCTGCACAAAAATACCTGTATGACTATAAAATAATTATCTGACAAGAACATAAAATATATTCTCTTAAAGGAATAAATTGGCCTTAGATACCATTTACAGATTAATTGGTACTTTTAGACATATATCATGGGCATTTGCAAAAATTTGGCAGAATCTAATATGTGTATTAAAATAYCAAGTTCATATGATCCCAGTTACCTAATGAGTAAAGATAACTGATGCTSATTCATAGCAGAGGACTATCTATTATGACGCTTTTGATGCTAGTGGCTGATGGTTGTGGTGCATCATGGCAGTTAAACCTTGGCTCTTTCTTGGACAATACTTATGGGAATAATGTAGCRCAAAAATATGACTGGTTGAAAATGTCTTTTCTTGTGTTCAAGAAAAAATGCTATGTTGTRTGTAGGTCTCCGACTGAAAGAAGGCTGCAATATAAACCGAAGCTTGTTCATTCTGGGTCAAGTAATCAAAAAACTTTGTGATGACCCTTCTGGGTAAGCATTTGTATTTGCATTCCTGTTTTAAGATAAGTAATTAATGAAGGAAGAAATTAAAATCTGTTACCATATCTTTTATAAAGAACTACTTCAGATGACGTTTACTAGGTTGGTTTGTTACCTTTAAGAAAGATATTTACAATATTCTGTGTACAAGAATATGAATCTTTTCTTCATTGTTTCTTCTCCTCACTTTCCCATCAGTTTCATAAATTACAGAGACAGCAAGCTGACTCGAATTCTGCAGAACTCCCTGGGAGGAAATGCTAAGACAGTTGTTATTTGTACAATTACTCCCGTTTCTTTTGATGAAACACTCAGTACACTTCAGGTAAAACTTCCCATGTGTTTTCAAAAATTATTCTATCCTAAGGCTTTAAGGTAGACAGGTTGGAAGAAGCAATAAGATGGGCAGGGAATTTTTGTTCTGCAGTCATTTGAATGTTCTGAAGGTCCTTTGTGGACTTGGGACATTAAATATGCTTTTTATCGTATGTCTCTTCCCAGACCTCTTGTAGTAGTAGGCTATATAGCTAAAGCTTTGTGCCAGTTGGAACAGCTTCTTTTATCACCTCGCATACAGTAGATAACTTCCTTTCCTTTTATTTTTTTCCCCTTTCCCTTACCTTTTCCAAACAGTTAGGACTACAAGTCTTTACAACTTGTTAGACAGCTCCTATAGAAAAGGAATTTAATGGAAGTATTGCTGTTTTTTTTTTTTAGGTAGGATTTTTTAGGTAGGATTTCTTTCCTTTGATGTGCTCTCGTGCTTTTTTTTTTTTTAATTGAAATACAACTCAGTATGTTTTTCCTTAAATGTTAGGATTCACTTCTTGTGTTGATGTGAAGCAACCAAAACTTTCCTTTTCAAAATTAAGAATATATGAAAAATAGGCAGGCAGATATTTGCCCTTCATTAAATATTGATCTTTAAAATCCTTTTAATTCTACTGGGAWATATGAGAGAGAATAAGTCTTTTGGTGTATTTATTCTTTAACTTTTTTTACCTCTGAGAGTGTGTGATCATTCTTCCAGTTTGCCAATACAGCCAAAAGAATGAAAAATACTCCAAAAGTCAATGAAGTACTTGATGATGATGCCCTCTTGAAGAGATATCGCAAAGAAATTCTGGATTTGAAAAAGCAGCTGGAGGAAGTATGTCAAAATATATTAACTTTTGTATTTAGTGGTGATTGCTATCTGGAACCATTTTACTTCGAACTCAAACCAGTCAAATCTAGAGGGGCAGGAAACTATGTTTAAAACCATTTGTCATGAATCTCAAAAGTTAAAAGGTGATGCTAAGTTCAGAACAATTGATCAGGATGATCAGCCTATCTGTGTGAAAGTTAATGCTGAATGGGAGCCACTGACTGAAGTAAACTGTTTYCTTTCTGTGAGTGAAGGAATTCAGCTAAGCAATGGAAAGTTGTCATGCCGCTTAGGACACTTGAAATATCTGTCTTTCACTTGTGGCAATATTAAAACGATGTTCACTAACTTATTATAGTGAACAATTCCAACTTAATACATACTTTTTTCCCCTCACTGATGTCTGTCTTAAGTTTTAGCACCGATCTTTCAGTTACAGCTTACCACAACTCAAACTTATGTCAAGTATAAGAAAATAAGCTTGTAAAATGGACATTAAGAACTCTGCCTTCCCCATCCACAGCAGTGTAGTCTCCCACATATTCATATTTCTCCAAAAATGTATGATAAGGAACAACCTCACAAGTCTCTCAAATATGTTGTAAAAGATAAAGCACAAGAAAATACATGCACAATTCTCAGTATACTGTTTTGAAGGCTTACATCTGTATAGTACTTGCAGGAAAAAAAAAGTAGTAATGGGGGTAAACCTTCTTAAGGAAAAACTGATTATTTAAAGAGAATTAAACTTGCATGTGACCCTGTGCCTGCTGTCTTCTGAGACAATAGGTGGTCAGAAAAATACTTGTTAATTGTAGAAAAGTGTTGGAATAGATATTCCAACACATGCAAACTCTGAGTTTATTTCTAGATTCTTAAACAATTGCAAGTTTGTGATTAGGTTGCCAAATAACAATTAGCTACTGAAATGGAGTTGATCTACAACAAATTAAATTTTGAAATACTGAAAATTTAAAAGTCCATGTGCATTACAGCAGCTTGTGAGTTATTTGACAATTGAATCATAGTGCTCTAACAGCTTAAAATTTCCAGCACTGTAGGCTATTCATCTTGAGCTATGTTACACTTAGAAGGTGTCTATTTCTGAAATCCTTAAATTTTGAGTTTGTGGGGTTTTTTTTTTCTAGATTTAAAAAAACCTTCTACCAATAAATACTTATACTCTTAACCCTTTRTATAGTGAGTCTACCTATAAATTGTAGACTAAATGTCAGCTTCTTTGCTAGGGTAAAGTTTAGAGAAAGTTCCTTGACTTAAGAAGGCACGTGTGTGTGTGTGTGGTTGTTGTATTTTAAAAATTAATGTTTATGTATTCTTCAGTGGTAGTTTTGTACTCCTAAAAATACATGTTTGTCTTGTTCTTTTTATAATAGGTTTCTTCAAAGACTCAAATTCATGCAATGGAAAAAGATCAATTAGCACAGCTGTTGGAAGAAAAAAATTCTCTTCAGAAAGTACAGGAGGATAGAATACGAAACTTAACTGAAATGCTAGTGACTTCTGCCTCATTTTCATCAAAGCAGAATGCTAAAGTAAGTTATGGGCAATTTTCAGATGCTTTTTCCCTTATTTTTAAGGGGTTATTTTAAATATTCTCTGAGTAGGAATCAACTCACTGATGCTTTACAGTGAATATACCGTAAAGACTTTTGCTTTCAAACTGCTGTTYTTAGTTCCATTCCAAAGAAATAGCAAAGCATCAACTAGTTGATGCTATACCAGGACGAGCAGTGAATTTGCTGCAACATTTGTTCTCTATTTAGTGTTTTGATTGTATCTTTCATCATGTCATTTTGTAAACACTAACTTCTTTTATAAGGCCAAAAGAAGAAGAAGAGTTACCTGGGCTCCTGGTAAAATAAACCAGGAGAATGTGAGCTGTTTTGAAGACTTTGAAAAACTAAGGCCAACTGAAACAAAAAAAATGAAAATGTCTCTGTCAGCATTACCAGACATGGAGGACTGTAAGTACATGCAGGATTAAAAAAAAAAGGGGGGGGGGGGTAACGACTCTGCAAAATATCTCTTGAAATGGAGACTTCTTCAAAATGAGAATTAATCTTTCTTATAAAAGTCTAAATTAAAAAGGGAATGAATTTACCAATGAAATGAAAACTACATACAGCTGCCAACATGYAGTAAACTACATATAATAGAGCACATGGTTGGCACTTCAGTAGTCAAACTGTACTGTATGTAGCCAGTCTTGAAAGCRTTATCTCTAGACAATAAGGAAATTGCATTTGTCTGCCAGCGAAGAATGTTCCTGTAAGGCACAATAACATATGTATTATATGATTATATATGATAAGTWAGTTCTTGCCTTAAAAATAAGGTTCATTTTAGTAAAACTCATGCTTCCACTTGAATATCTCAGATGAAATAATCTGTAGCAGATTCCTGCTGGGTRACTTTGCAAGCTTTACTTAATTTCTGAAAGGGAATAAAAATACAGTTATCCAACAGCACAAGTAAAAGTGAAGTTAATCAAATATCCCTGTACTTGCTTATTGAGGAAACTTCTTTTTTGTATGTGTGWGTCTCAGATAATGAGCTGTTAATTAGCTAAAACCAAAGACAAGAAAAAGGTAAAAGAGCAAGGTCTATAAGCTTTCATCCTGATTCTCTCTTCTCACCCTCTATTTTTCATCAAATTTAGCAAAAGTTACTCTTTGACAGAGGATATTTATCCAGTGTTTGTGTGGTGTATTTACTCACTCCTTGCACCCCTTCCACCTCCCCCAATGCACCCTCAAAAAAGGRAAAAGAAGGTAAATGAAACTCACTCTAGGTGAAAACAGAAATCATAGCTGAAAGATCAGATCAAGGTATAGAAGAATTCAAGGACTTATTGGAAGGCCAAAGGACCAAAGAAGTCTAACTGAGGATGAGAGTAACTGGACTGTAGTGCTGTTGAATTGTGTTTTTGTACAGTTTACCTCTGTTAGGTCTGTCTTTCACTATAGTGTGCTTATTTTAAAACTCACCTTTTTTTCAGCTATGTTTTCAGAGAATTTTGAACATGACAACCAGTGTCTAACTGTTCCTGATCACATTTCTGAAGTAGAATGGACTGCTGGAACCAACCAGAACTGGGTAATTGTATAATTGCATTAGACTGTYCAATAGAGTACCTGTACATTGCAGACTTCTCAGTAAGGCCAGCGTTACTCTTTTGTAAGATACTAGTATTCTTCTGCATCTCCTAAGAATTACTATAACTAGTTAGAAAGTGTGTGTCTTGATCATCTCTGAAGTTGTGGGATGTTTTGTGGGAAATGTTCTGTTAAGCTTTGGTACTTAAGCATGACTAACTTAAGGTAAGTGATAAGACATGTAAACTTTTCTGATCTTGTAGATCAGCTAACCAAAAGCATTTCTTTTTCTAGACTCAGAGAGACTTTGAAGAATCTGTACAGCTCTGTGAAACATTAGCRCTGGAAAAGGTAAGTCTGCTCAGTATTGTCCAGAGAAGACCGAAATTCAAAAAAAAAAAAAACAATTCTACAGTTTGGCCACTCTTCCTTTTCAGGATATTGCTGTAAATGAGGTGAATGTCCTCCAAACTAACTTTAATAAGCTAGTGTTGGAAAATGAACAACTGAAATCAGAAGTAGAAGAACTGAAGGAAAAACTGAAGGAAAAGATAGAAATGGATGAATTTGAAGCACTGGAAAAACAAACGCAAAAAGATCATGAGGTAAGGTGCATTGAAATAAATACAAATAGGTGAGAATTATCTATGCTCAAGTGTTTATTTCTTTTCCTTCTAGAGGTTGCTCAATTTGTATATATAATTGGATGTTTGTTCACAAGCAGAAGGCATTACAAGCTGCATTCAACTATGAATGAATCCAGAATTTTAAGGGTCTAGACTTACTTGGTGGAAAAACTCAGATTTAAATTTTGGAGAGTCTCATAATGAAGCCTGCTTAAATATTATGAATTGTATGTGTATGTATGTGTGTATATATTATCGGGTTTTAATCTAAACAGATTTCTGCAAGAGACCAGGTTGTTTTGATATATAAATGTAACTTTGAATTGTTTTGAAGTAAGAGTGAACTTACTAAAACCATATTTCATACTTTGGTTTACTATCTAGGAAGCATATCTTATGCAAGATGCTTCAATGAATTACTAAAAGCCAGCTATATGTGAGCATTAACTTTTAGCATTATTTAACATTATTGCTTTTAAATACTTTACTGCTGAGTTCACCACCACCACCAGTAATATCTGTGGAACACTGAAACATGCTGTTTAGTGACAAAAAGTAGGAAAAGGTAAACCTATCCATTGATATCATAAGATGTAGGAGAGGCTGACTTTAAATTCAGTTCACCACCTTGTGCTTCTAGTAGAGATGTACCTGTTTGTCCAATGCTCTAATGCTGTAATTCTCTGACTTCAGTTTATACATATGCATGACTTGGGCTGAGTTTTAGTTGCCCAAGGGCCAGACTGTGAAATAAATCCATGCAAGAATATTTTAGGTATTGATTCAGTTGGATTTAACTCCACTTCTTTCCCGATACCGTTTTCTAGAAAGGAATGGTGCTGCTTTGTGTTGGCTACAAACTACTTGTACGTTCTAGGTTGTTTAATATCTTTCCACCATTAAACTAAGATTGTAAAGCCAAAGCTATATCCTTTCATCTTGTTATTTCAAGATACAATTTAACAAGGTGACCTCTTACTTACTCCGTGTTCTGTACAAAGATTTATGGATCTTACATAATCTATTAGGGTTTAGCCTGTATTAAAGATTCTACATAGAAGTTCCTTCTGTTAGACTACTTGTCCTAGTTTCCTCTTCAGTTACAAGTACCTTTTGAAGTCAATTAGCAAATCCTTACAGTTGTCCCTGAATAAATTCTGTGTACTTAATGACAGAAATGTTCTAAAGTAGTTTCTATACCTATTACAAGAATTGCCTTTTGATGTGTATCTGAGCACATTTGATAAGACAAGTATTCTGTTGATACCCAAGTAGCAGGTTAATCACAGTATAACTAGCAGGTCACATGCTTCACTAAAATGGTTGAAATCYATCATTTTCAATCACCACAAATATATAATCTCTGTTTAATCTCATGATTTGAGATGACTTTGGATAGTAGTCTAAATTAGTGGGTTTTTTCCTCCTCACCTATGCTTGCAACCATACAGGTGTGTGCATGTATGTAATCATACATCATCACGGAAGAGATTTACTGTAAAGCCTTTATGACAAAGACCAAAAGGAAATGGTTCTTCCATTTCTGGAAGWGCCTTTCTATATTGTGTTCCACTTGTGCATCCTTTCAGAGGGTGCCGCTGAATGTGTTCACAGCTTGCAYGCTTCACCTGAATTTTGACACCCTCTCACTCTTGCACAGTCAGCACAGTCATTGAAAAAGCTGCTAGACTATGAGTTTTAATTTTATATCTTTGATTTCTGCACAAATTACTTTAACCATGTTTGCTCGCACTTCTTGAGCTGCTGCTGATCAAAGTATACTTGAATACTTCCTAGTTACTGGGGAGCTGAAACACAAGTTTGTATCTAATCTCTCCATTCCAAAGAATATGTAGCAGCTTGCTTTGTAGCTGTTTAATATTTATGTATAGTCTGCCAACTAATATATAGGAAAAATGTAAGGTAGATCTTGCCTATTTTCATGGTGATGGCAACTGAAATCATTGGTGTGGGTGCTTTCTAACATCTTTTGCAATTTTGCTTCAATTGCTCCACAGATACAACTAATGCATGAAATTACCAACTTAAAGAATATAGTTTCAAATGCTGAAGTGTACAATGAGGAACTTGAGGTGAGCTTGTCATGTGGACTTGTATGCAATAAGATTGGATACTTATATGAAATGTAATGCTTGGTATGTCTGTCTTGGAGTATTCCATCTGCTATGGAAAATCTAAATTTCATTTGGCTCTGGTTCCTCTCCTCAACCACAAAGAGGATAGTATGTCTAAACTGAGTAACGCTGATCATGTATAAAGCACTTCTGTGTTAGATTCTTAACTGTAAAACCAAAGTGGACACATGAATTTTTTCTTCTACTTTTGTCTTTAAACATTTAGGCAGAAATAAAATCTAAATTGGAACAGCTGAAAGAGAAAGAGGACAAAATAAAGATGTTACAGGATCATGTGGAAGAACTACAGAAAGCAGGAGTGSAAAAAAAGAATGCATCTCTTTCAGTGGTAAACAAGTTCTGTGGCTGAGAGGCAGTGGTTTTGAGGTTTGGGAGGGGGGAAGTGGGGGATACTTGAAATTTAGACTTGCTGTAATCAGAACTTACCACCTCCCTAGCAGACATGAGGAAAATTACTGTGCAAAGCTTTTACACAAATTACTTTTTTTTCTTTTTTTATCACTTCTGTTCTGCAGAAGTTTAACCTATRCAGCAGTACTTTGCCAAGGTAAAGCTATGGGAAATGTTCTTCTGTATCTCAGTTCTCTACTACTGCTCCTTTCAGATGGAGTAAACATACAAGTCTTCTGAGGTTTTTTACATTTAACTTTTCTCRTATTTGCTTTATTTCGGCTATCTTTTTTTTCATATTGCTTTATTTTGACTGCACTTTTTTTCTGGGAGGAGTTAATACTTGTTCATCTCTTTCAGGGAGCATCTGATAAACTAATTGAGGAAATTCAACAGCTGAATAAATCACTCTTTGATAGTGAAGCTATAGCCTTAGATGCAAAGAAGGAATCTGCCTTTCTCAGAACTGAAAATCTGGAGCTGAAAGAGAAGATGGTAAATACTTATTAATTAGTGCTTTTGTAGCTGTGTAAAACACTTAAATGACTGCTTGCTCTCAGACTAGTGAATTAATCAGTAGCAATCAGGAAAGACAAGAYTTGACAGAGCAACTGAAGCAAGCCTAGTGATTTAAGCTCTGAGTAGTATTTCTTATTCTCAGACTTGTTTTCATCTTTCTCCTAAAGAGTCTTTTTGAACAAAATAGAGGCTTATCCCAAATGAGTGGGTGATTGGCTTTGTCTGCCAGTGGAGGAAAAAATAAATGAATAGTCCTTGGGGTGGATTTGTTTGTTTGTTTTATTTCTTTGTTAGGACAAAGTTCTAAGTCTGGTTTTATCAGGGAACAAAAGAGAGCAGGAAAGGTAGTGGGATGGGGTTTATTTACTCAGAGATGTGAAGGAATACAGGTAAAACAGGAAAAACAGTTACAGTCCTGACTTGAAATGTACATTTGTTAAAGCATTCTAAACAGACTGGAACTGATATATTTTTTTTTTTTTAATGTGGAAAAAGTCAGTTATCGAGGCCAAAGTTGTTCAGAGTGGCAACAGGAAATACGATAAACAACACTTAACTGTTGAGCAGTTAAATTTTTATGTATGTGAATTTCATGTTCTGTTTTCTTGAAGAATGAACTCCTAGATACTCATAAGCAAATGCAAAAGGATGTTCAACTCTATCAAAGGCAAATAGAAGCAGGAAAAGCAAGTTACAAAAAAATGCAAGCTGACTTGCAGAAAGAGTTGCAGTCTGTCTTTCAAGAAAACACAAGGCTGACTTCACTGATGGAGGGTAAAGTTCCAAAAGGTACTGTTCAGTTTGAGCTGGTGTTGCTTCTTTTCTGTGGGGGTGGGGAGAGAGGGGAGACTTCAACTCTTTCCTCAAATAACTTGGAGGATTTTTAAAAGTAAAATCTTGGAATCTCTGGTACTAATGGCATGTAACTTCTGTAATACTTAAAGTACTTGGGGAAACTGCAGTTTATGTAATATTTCTTATTTCTTATTATACCAAGATGGTGAAACTGTTAGGGAGAAACCCAAATCAGATGGATTTCATCCCAACAAATGATGACCAAATTCAGACTGGCAGTTTCAGCTCCTAATTGTTGGCCATTATATATATTATATATATAAATATATATATATATATATATATATATATATATATTATATATATATATAAAATATACTATTCTGGACTTATATGACATTCAGAATGTCATGTTAATATGCATCTACTTAATTTAAAATTTTCTTTCGTTCTTTTTCTGTTTCTTATTAATCTAAACTTGCTGATCCTCTAGATTTGTTCTCTGTTGTGGAGCTGGAAAGAAAAACGGATGATTTAAAAACAGAACTAGAAAAAGTACTGGAAGAGAACACACATCTACAAAAACAAGTAAATGAGTTGTCAGAATTGCAATCTCTGTCAAATACAGTTGAGTTACAGCAAAAAGAGGTAAAAAAAAAAAAAAAAAACTTATTGTGATATTTTCCTTTATTGAGGCATGAACCTTAGAACTATCTAGAGCAAGTAATCTTTATAGGGATTTCTTCGTGAATACTTAGCAAAATGGTTCCAAAAGTTTGTTTTATTCTTTTTTTCCCCCCCTAGTAAATAACTAAACATTATTGTTTGTAAGCTATACACTAACAATTCAATATTTTGATCATGATACAGATTTTATAGATATATCTAAATCTTTAATCAGATTAGGAGTTTTATCTAATAACTCCTATCAGTTCAGTCTTGACTCAAATGTATGAAAAGGAGATATCCGAAGAACATATAAAGAGTTCTGAATGTCTAAGTTTTGAAGGTTTTGGATCCTTTGAGGTTTGTCTCTTACCCTCTTTCTGAAGGATTGTTTTGTTTTTTTTGTGTTGTTGGGACTTGTTGTTTTTCTGTACTGTGTCTCCTATGTGACCATATGAAAACATCATACAACTATGACTAATTTTAATGGAATTAGAAAATACTTTTAATGTTGCTCTTCTATTGGCAGATTCTGGAAAAATCTGAGGAGCTCTGCTTATTAAAATTAGAAAGAGAAAAACTACTTTCTGAAGTAGCTGATAAGGAAGTTAAATTCAAATATATGACCGAAGAAATTGAAAGATCAAAAGAAGATCTAGCAGGTGCACAACTCAAGTACATAAAATCTGATCAGGAGTACGTAGCACTTAAACAGCTCCATGAAGATCTAGAGCAAAAACATATAGCTGCATCAGAAGACAATGAACAAATGAAGTTCCAAATAGAAATTCTAGCTAAGGAAGCACAGAAGTGTAAAACAGCTTTGGATGAAGTGAAATTAGAGGTTAGTTTCATCATCTTTCTCCTTTATATGTGTAGGACACAGGTCAATTTATTCATAGTGAAAGATTATTTGGAGGCGTGGTCTTAAAGATGGCCACCAGGATTCATCTGTTAGCATAGGATAATTAATATCCACTATAGGATAAGTATGAAGTCACAGGATTGTGCAGTTTAACAGTCTTTCTCCAAAGACAGACAAACTTATGTTACTGTAGGTTACATGTTTTCTTCTATACTCTGTCTTAATTCTTCTTTTTCAATTCTTCTCTTTATTGTGCAAGTAAATATGCTGCTGACCTAATCTCACTGAAGTCAGAGACAAAGCTTTCTTATGGTGAAAACTGGAGTCTAACTCTTCAGAATTTTCCTCTGGGCTTTAAAAGAAAAAAATAGATGATCTTTCAAACTAAGGAGAATCACTGCATAAATTGACAACTAAAAAGTGTGGGGGGAGGACTCTAAGAGAAAGAAATGAGAATTAAAAAGGCATTTTTTACAACCCTCTTGGCAGTGACATGACTAGCGTATTCCAGCTGTAGATTTGATTAAATTCCTAAACTTTCATGTAACAGTGCACATGAAACAGCAGGTTTTACTAAAGCTTTTGCTACTAAGGAAAAAATATCAAAAGGTTCCACAAACCAGTGCTTAATTGATGTGGCAAGAATATAAATGGAGTCTTAAAGGTGTGGGGAGGAGGGAGATGAAATTTGTATTGTTGCAAGCTAGCATTTTCACTCTCTCTAAGCAAGATTCTGCGAGGACAGATATGTTATGCATCTTCCCCTATTATAATGAAAGTGTTTTGTTTTTTCCCTTTTCAAACTAAAGCTTTCCAGCAAAATGAAAGAATTGGAAGAAATGACAGCAGAGCACATGCAGCTTCTTGGAGTAAGAGAAGATCTTATTCAGACTCAGCAGAGGTTAAATGAAATGGAGCAATTAAAAGAGCAAGAAAAGATTACAGAGTCTAGATTGGAAGACAAGGATTCAGAGATTCAGGCAGTTCTTCAGCAGCTCAGTGGATGTCAGGAAGAAATAAAGAGCCTCACCCAGGAGAAGAATTACCTAAAACAAAAAGAAGAGATTCTCCAAGCTGAGACAGACCAACTCAGAGAAGATATAAAGGAGACTGTTTCAATGGTAGGAATTCTACCTTAATCGAAATGGACCGTATGCTTTAAGGGGAAATATTTAAGAACATTTATAAATCATGCTGAAAGATATAGGGAGTGGAGATTTTTTTTAAACTCGAGGATTACTTACTAATGTGGTGAAACTTGTGCCTCTTCTTGTCTGTGTTTTAATGTTTCTTATTCTTTAGAATATTCTAGCACATGAAGAGCTAAGAAATACACAGAGTTCTCTCAAGCAATCCCAGGACATAATTAAGAAGCTAGAGAAAAGTATTTCTGAAAAAGAATCTCAGATTCTGAATATTGAAGAGGCACTAGGAAAAACTATTAATGAACTTGAAATACAGGTAAGGTGTTACAAAATTTCAAAGTTGAAACAGTCCTGTTTTTCAGTGTCTCAATTCTTTGAAGGGGTCAGCAAACATAGGAGTGATTTTAGTCTTAATGTGTTTCCCAATTCTGGGGCGAGAGACCTGATCACCTTGCCATCTCTTCCACTTGTCTTTAGGAAATTTATAAGTCTCTGGTAAAAAGTGCACCAAGCAGAAATACTGTCTGATTCAAGTCTTTACCAGTTGGTAATTTGACTCCCTGCAGGCTTTTAAGCTGTCATGTATACTTTAATGAACCTCTGCTTAACTGGTGTTCCAAAACAGACAATTTGAGTGGTGGTATCGGACAACAATTGGATGAAGAGGTGAGGTTTGCCTTAGGAGGAATGAGGCTAACAATTTTTAACTCTCAGTCCCAGTGAGAAGTCTAGTGCACACATCTGCAAATGGCAGTGGAATTCCCATCATACAGCAGAGAGCTGATTCAATGTCTTTGTGCTTGTGTACAATGGCTGGCAAGGATTGCTGAGAATGCTGCATGTTATACAATTGCTTCAGTGGTTGGAGCTCCTCTTAAAGGAGAAACTATAGCACATGCGATAGTGAAGTATATATTTGCTTAAAGTGTATCAGCTGTTAGAGCCAGTAAGTCAACATATATTCAGCATTTGTGTGTTTTGAAGTGGATATATAAAAATAACCAGAGACATTTCTTAACCTGAGAAGAACAAGTTAGAATGTTTTTCTAGATAAGATCTAAACAGTGTTGCAAAATAGACTGCTAAAAGATTAGTATAAAGGAAAATGGCAAACTAAAGACTGTTTAAGAGTTTCAGAATTTGGAGAGGGAGATGTTTTTATTTTTAAAAAAAGCAGAAAAGTGAGTCAAATGGAATGTTTGCATTTGAATTTTGGTTTTGAATTGATGGAAATGCTTTTTTTGCATATTTTGTCTTTGTAGTTATCACAGAAGACTGAAGAAATAAAAACCCTCACATTGGAGAGAGACCAGCTTGCTGAAGGAAAATCTGAAAATTCTAAAAACCATGAGGAAAGTGATCAGCTTCAGGTTCTAAAGGAACAAATCTTTTTCCTTACCCAAGAAAACAATTCATTGCAGAATAAACTTGACAGCTTACGTATGAAAAAGGAAGAGTACGAGGATGGCACTTCGGTAATTATTGTACTGAGACTAATGGAAAAAATGCGTATTCAATCTCGAATGAAAACAATTTGCAAAACTAACTGACAGAAAGAATCCTACTCTCTGATTAAAGACCTTTTAAATAACAAAATTATTATTGTTCACTTAAAAGGTATTCCACCATTATGTTAGTTGTATATGGACAATTAATAGTAGAATATGGCATATTTCTACTGTAAATGGAATTTTACCTTCATACATGGTAGCAGTGTTCTGAGTTCATCTGCATAGAGACACAGTTCTCTTAAAACAATAGTTAATGGAAGTTTGGGGGGGGGTCTGCTTTTCAAGGTATATAATTGATTTTTTTWAAAAAACTCTAATTTTTATTGAAAGCATGTGTTAGGGGACTCCATAGCCAAGACTCTTCATAACTGGAGATGCTGATTAGGTGTCTGTGTGTGTATATCAAGGCCCTACCCACAAGCCTTAAACTATGGCCATAAGAGTTCTATCTCTGGTAACTTGTTCGAGAAACTATCACAAGAACAGTAACCAACACATTTGGGGAGACCTTTTAAATAGATTGATTATAAAAGTCAGAGAAGCCATGTTTTAAAGAGACTTGCATTTTTTTGAGAGTAACAAGATCAACCTGAATCCATTATATAACTAAGCTTCTTGAACTACAAGACAAAAGCAAAATTCAGGAGTCTCCCCAAATGTGCCTGTTACTATTTTTGTCTAAATAAATTCTCCAGCTTCAAGAAAAAAGCATTCAGCAAGAAGTACTTGGCTTGAAAGAAGAGCTGACCCAGGCACAAAGGAATTTGTGTGAAATGGAGGAAATGAAGACCAGTGAATCCACAGAGGAACCTGAGAAGATGGGGAGAATAGACTTTACTCCAAAACTGTGCGACTGTCAGGACATGAGCACTGTAACAGGAGGAGATGACGATCTCAAAATACAACTGAGGAATCTGCAAAATGAGAGAGATCAGCTCAGGGAAACCATACAGGAGATAAATAGCACGGTAAGAAAAATAGCCTGATTCCTTTAGGACTACATCTTTTCTAAAACTTCTCTCCTAGTATTTAAGTGTTACGTAGGCTTAATGTGCTTTAACTCTCTTATGTCCAAAGAATTCAGAGATGCAGGAGAAGTTGAGATGTGCTCATAACTCTCTCAAGCAACATCAAGAGACCATTGCAGAGCTAAAAGGAAGTATTTCAGAGAAAGAAAGTCAACTCCTGACAGTGCAAGAGGCATTGAGGGAAACAACTGATGAACTGAAACAGCAGGTTGGATGTAGTTTTTCTTGAGCAAAACAGAAGTTCTGTCAAGACTGGCAATTCATGTCCTGGGTAGATTTCATCCTAAAGGGTTCAATAAAAATGTAGTAATGGGTACTTAAAGGCCTTTATTCTGCCCCCCCCCCCCAACTGCTTCCCAGAAGAATGCCATAAAAATATAAAGGAAGTGAAAAGATGATCAAACTGCAATTTGAATCACAATTATAATTGCAAGTTACAAGTCAGGTTGAAGGTTGAAATATTTGACATCACTGCCTCAATATATTTTTGAAGTCTTATACTATCAGAATCATGTAAAATATTAAGAGTTTGTTGTCTTTCAGCTATGTAACTGAAAATATTCTAGCAACTGAAACAACTTGATTCTCTTTAATCTGCTGCATTATTATAAGTTATAAGTTTGTCTGTGACTACTTTTTATTATTCTGGCCTTTAGAACATTAATACTTGTTTGAATGAGGCCCGTTTGCCTGTTTCTGTGAGTTTATAATGAGCTATAGGTTTTCATGTAAATGAATGGTGTACCAATGAGACAGAAGCATTGGAATTTGACTAAGCTTCAGCAAACTGGTCATATCCTTCTTGGTTTGTTTAACAGAAAACATCTCATTCATTTAATTTTATATGTAATGATGATGTAATGATCTGCAGATATAGACAGTGTTTGAAAAATATCCAATAACACTTCCTCAATTCAAAACTTAATTTGGAGAAAATGATAGCTTTCTAATTTATTTTGGGGGCCGAAGTAGCTCAACTGGGCGAGTATTAGACTGAAGATCTAAAGGTCCCTGGTTCAGGCCCGAGTTTCAGCAAGAGGGGTCCTTGTTGCTCCTTCTCTGGAGATATTCAAAGCCCGTCTGGATGCAACCCTGTCTAACATGCTCTAGGTGACCCTTCTTGAGCAGGGGGGTTGGACTAGATGATCTGCAGAGGTCCCTTCCAACCTTACTGATTCTATGATATGTTTCATTGTTGCTATCATTATGAAGTTATTTCTACCTATGCTATAGATGATTCATGGTATTAATGCTAATSCCTGTTTGTTCTTTCAGTTCACAGAAGTAACTGAAAACCTGGCTCGTGTTTCTTCTGAATATAGCAAGCTACTGGCAGAAAAAGAGCAAACTGAACAAACAATGAATGACCGTATTTGTCAGCAGCTTGACAAAATCACTTTGCTTGATCAAGAAAGAAATGAGCTTCAGCAAATGGTAGAGTGCTTTAAAGTAGAAAGAGATGAGTTAGAGGCCAACTTTCACGAAAGCAAAGAGAAAGTATGTATCAAACCTCTTAAATGTTCATGCTTTAAAGCCAGGCTATGCTATTCTGAAGGTTTGTGTTTGTCTTGAAGCCTTCTGTTCGGTGTCTTCCTCTCTCCTGTTCTTAGCTGGTTTAGGATATTGGAATCTTTGGTTCTCTCTCTGCTACTCTGGGTTTAGACAATTGTTTGCCACCTACTGGACAAGTACTCTCCATGTTTTTTTCATCTACAATAACTTTACATTTAGCACTGAATGGTAGAGGTACTTTAGGTTTATTGATATCTAGAGGCCCAAGTCTGCTACCACTACAATCCACAATGAGCTGATGAGGAGAAAGCTAACCCAGAAAGATGGATGCTCTATCACACTTCTACATGATGTTTTATTTTCATGGCAGAGTTACAATCTCATTATTCTAAGTGTTTGCAAGGAAAGCATGCTTATATTGACCCAGTATTTCAGACAAACTTGACCATATATGTAGTTAACAAATCAAATTGTCTTCAAATTAAAAGGAAGCTGTGCAAATTCTTTTAAGTAGTAAAAGCTTTCGTGCAAATTTAGTTAATCTTAATGGAACCACTAGTCTCTTATGAATGTGTATAGAACATCTATTTAAAAAGTAAAATCAGCAAACCTGAGACTATCAAATCTTTGTCATCAAACTAATCTTTCATTTTAGGTGTGGACCTCCTTTATAAACAGTTAATTTAAACAAATTCTTGTATTTTGTGATAGTTGCCACATGGGTAAGAATGTATTATAGGTTTTCACAAATACAGTCATCCACATTATCTGTTCATTTAATATTTCCCTTCCTGCAACTCTTTGCCCTCAGTGTGAGTATGAATGGCAAATTTTATTTCAGTATGGTGAGGGGGGGGTGTTTTGCTTGAGAGGTTTTGTTGTTGTTTTTTTTTTTTTAACCTGGTGAAGGATTAAAATTTTTGAAGACTAATCTCCTTTGGAGTTCTTAAACTTGGTACAGGGAAATGGCAAATGAGAATAAATTTTTTTTCAGGTAAAAGATTGATTATCCTGATAATTCTTTCTTAAACTTAAATGTCTTTGCTTAACACAATACTTGATTCCTGATAACCAAAACTTAGTCATACTGATTAATCACTCATTAACACTTTCATGCAGTCCATACAAACTCTGACAGAACTGGAAAATCTGCAGGAAGAACTAAAGCATCAGAAAGAGCAAACAGATTTCCAGAAAAACATGCTGGCAGAAAGGGAGGGGAAATTGCAAAATACTGAAGAAAAACTGACTAAAGAAATAGATGAGCTGAAAGAAAAGGCAAGTACAGTAAAATAACAATTCTTAGAACTAACTTAAATAACCTGTGAAAATTTGCAGTTTCTACTGTTCACATAGATGATGTCATGATGATAGAAGTTAGCAACTGATTTCTCCTGAATGAAGAGAAATTCTTGCTACTAGTTATGTTCATTTTATCCTTTTTTTGTATAGATAGACAAGCTGAATCAAGAATTAAACTCCATAACAAAGGAAAGAGAGCAGTTGCTGGATGAAATGAAAGAAAAGACTGAGAGTGAAAGCAGTAAATTTCAAGAGGTGGAGAAGCAGAATAATATGTTAGCACAGGAGAGAAACCAGCTCCAGAAGATGCTGGAAGGTATCCAGGCAGAGAAAGACAAGCTGGAGGTCAAACTATATGAGAGTATTGAGAAGGTGCTTTAATCTTTAATAAAAATATAATAGCTATGGACTAATTGTTTGAAGAATATCAGTATACTTGTCTTGTGGAACTGTAATATAAAGCTGTGTGTAAATTTCTTTTGCAAATTTTATCTGGGGATGCTTTATTTAGTTGAGTTTTCTGTTTGTTTTTTAAATGAGGAACAGGAGATCACACAGGTTAAATTACTGAAACACAGCAGGCATTTTCTTATGAACTTGATGAAATGGTATGTTTTGCAGTTGAGCTCCAAAGCTGAAGCTGAAACGGCAAATAACAGCACAGTTCAGTGACTGCTTACTAAAATGGTCAGGTAGTGTCCATTGAGCAGCAGCTCTTATTCAAGCACTTGGTAATTATTTCAACTATCTGTAGTTGATTTTAAAATCTATGATAGAAAGAGAACCTTGTTCTTGCTACCAGCATCTTCTGGATGATCCAATGCACCTATTCTTGAGTATTCGTTTTCTTGCTGTGTAACGCCAGGTTCACTTAAAATTCATAGGATTTAATTTAAGTCATTATAGGGCTGGTATTCCTTTGTCTAAGATATTTTAAAAGTACTGTTTGACAACAGTTCAGTTAAATTGTTTCAGATTGAAAAGCATTTAGGAATTACTATGAACCCTCACTGAAATCACGTCTCTGCTTTGTTACTCATCCATGTAATAGGGACTGCAGAAAACAAGTCCAAGTGTGTTTGTAGAGTACTCTATTTCTTTACATCAACAAATACAAAGGATTTATGAGTATTCTGGTTGGCAGGTTTTGCTTAGTGAAAGCAAAACCTTCTCAAAGACAACTTTAATACAGTTTCTGGAAACAAAGCAGCTTGTTGGTGCTAAATATTTTGACTCCCATGCATACTGAGTGGCCTGGTGTGTGCAAAACAGATTCACGTGCTAGCTTAGAACTTTATTTTGTTTCCTTTACATTGTTTTTCACTCCAGGTCCTTGAAAGAGAAAAGGAATTAAAACAAAAACAAGAACTCTTCAACAATGAAAAGAGTAAAGCTGAAGAAAGAGAAGAACAATTGTTAAAGGTTCAGAGGCGATCAGAAATCCTAGAGGACAGCCTAACAAACAAGGTAAGGTATTTTGTTTTTTAGCTTCCTGATCTGCATTTTTATTTTCTGATGTCTTGTCACTAACGTGTTAATCTCTTGCTTAGGACAAATCCTACTACTTAAGTCTCAGAGCATCTTTTCTGTAGGTGCTATAACAAGCAGAAACATGGGCAAAGGCTTTTGCACAAGTTTCCCTAGTGCTACTATTTTCTAAACATTACTAATTTGTTTCAGCTTGATAACTGGGTTATCTGCTCTATTAGAATGGACATACTGGGTACAAGCAATATGATTACAGATTGCTTCAGGTTAGCAGATGCATTATTCTTCTATTCATTAGAGCAGTTGGAAGGAAAATTACATTGCCTATCTCTTATATGAATCTTCAATTTTTTATTTTTTTTTTGATCTGGACATGAGATGACTACTCTTCTGTTCCTTTCTTCTTGCTGTGGTGTAGACCAAACCTGCCTGAAGTAGAGCTCTATGGTCTAATGCTGCTTTTTTTTTATTTTCCCAAATGATTAGAACTTTTTTTAAAACTCTTCTTGAATTTTTTTAACTATAGATCCACCAGTTAACTGAGACACTGAATAGTGTATCATGTGAAAAAGACCAGTTATTGGCTGAAAGAACTAGTCATGCTTTACAACTTCAAGAACAGATCTCATCAATTAATCAAGAAAAAGATGAACTACAGAAACTTCTCCAGGATGTCAGCTCTGAGCGGGACCAGCTCAAGATAGAATTGCAAAAAAATTCTGAGATGGTTGGTATTGCAAATTGCATACCTAACATATGAATAACATCTTACCTTCTTGAGTGGTACTTAGATATCTATGTGCTTATTTTAGTGCATTGAAACAAATGCCAGACTGGAATGTGCTCTGGACCAACTGCAACAGAAAAACCTGAACGACCTATCGGTTCAAGTGAACACACTTGATAATGCAGAACAGATGTATGACGACAGCCTGAAGGAAAACTTAAAAATTAAGGTAAACTACTTTACTTACATAAGTGTAGATGTTAAATATTTTGTCTGGAGTATCAACCTTGCTTCTGTGTGCAATGTATTAAATTGCTAGTACATCTTGCTATGATGATACAAGCTATGGGGCAGCAGTTGTTACTGTTTGACTGTGCATCCTGTTCTGAGAACTTGAATTGTAATTCTACATTTAGATATCTCACCTGACTTTGTCCAGCTGAAAATAAAAGGTGATGTAAAAGTGCTCACCATTTTGCTTTTGCGAAATCACATGAACTTTCCCTCCCTTGCCCCTAATAAATTTGACTTAAGTAGCACCTTCTCTTCTCAAAATAGCTAAGTCGTGTAATTTCTCAAAGTGTTAATTTGCTGTCCTGAGTAAACCCCACTATGGATGTGAGTACCACTAACTTATCAAAAATATAAACCAAGATTTAAGGATATGTATGAAATAACATACAGCTCACCACTGTACTGCAGTCTGCACAAATGTGTAGTAGAATCAGGGACCATGTAATACCTGCTAGAAAAGACTAATGGCTTCTTGAATTGACACCAAAAGCTGCAGAGAGAGAGCTGAACCTATTCTGTAGCCTTGTCTTCTCCATTAGCACTTGTTTAGCTCCCTACTGCTGATGTAGCATGTAATGAAGCCCATAAACAACATCATTTAGGACTCTCAGTTGCAGTCTTCCCTTCTGAGTTGTAGCTGGGAGCTTTCCAAGTGATTGCTGGTGTATGCACACAATAAAAAAGGATCCCATATTTATGGGAATGAATGATAGGCATTGTTTAATCTGTGGAAGTTTCTTCTGCAAAATATTGCTGATGTCGTCATCGCCTTAATATTCAAAGGACTAGGTGCTTGTATGTGTATTGAAAGCAGACTGGATTACTGTATGAATATTACTTTTAATGTTCAAAAAGGATATTTATCACTCCAGGGCACCAGCTAATCTAGGAAAAAACTTTCATAACAAGCAAGCTGATCTTATCTGTTATGATGTTCCTTGTGCCATTTGCTTAGGTATCTTGTGTTAGTGCCTTTTGAATGCCAGGCAGTTACTATGTCAGCTCCAGTGTGTTTATGGGTGTGGGAGAATTAATGAATCCTGTTTGACTTACTCCAAAGATGGAGGCAGTACTGGCTAATAAGCTTACACTGACTTGCTCAGAGATGTGTAATGTAGCTTCAAATAAACAGTACTTGAACTGCAGTTTACTGAGTGCCTCCTTGATACCAGTTTCATTTCTCAGCCTGCTTATCTCTGCCTTTATGGAAGGTGAGGAGAACTTTTTTTTTATTTTTATTTTTTTTATTTTTATTGTGAATGCACTATGAAGCCCAAAACAAGAGATGTGTGCATGCTCGCTCGTGGTCTCCCTCTTTTCCTCCCCCCTGCCCCTTCCCCATAGGACTGACAGAGTAGGTCACCTTGGACCTTGTCCTAACAACAGCCCAGCAGGAAAACTGTGGATAAGCAGCAAATTTGGTCTCTCTCTCTCTCTCTCTCTCAGCATGTATGTCTTGATGTGGCCAGAAAATCTAGTTCTCCAGAAAAGCATGTTTCACATGCTCAAATTATTTTTGTGATCTAAGAAATCCTCTGCTTTTGAACTGGCTCAGTGTTTGTTTCTGCAGCGAGTCAAAAACTGAAAACTTAGTCTAGCATCTTTTATATTGTAAAATCAACACATGCTTTAGACAGTTGTCCTGAAATCTGATGATTTGTTTTAGGTTTGTTTTAAAGCTGATCACTTTATTTCTCTCTCTCTCTATATATATATATATATACATATATGTATAGATACATGTAGTAATTATTATTATTGACTGAATGAATTTGTTTACCTTGCACTTAGGAGCTTCTTGAGAAATTTCCAAACATGGGGAAGAGATATGAATGTCTCTCTACAGTGTCTCTTAATCTAAAGAATGAACTGAATAGTCAGAAAGCACTGATAGCTGTGATACTGACTCGGCTTTCATTGGAGCAGACTAAACAAGTCAAAAGGCTTCAAACTGAAAATGAGAAAATAAACGGTCATCTACAGAGTTTACTGAACAAACTGAAGGTATCAACTTAATGCTGAATGTGTAGATAGCTTTATATTACATCTTTTCTACTTTTGCTTAATCAGCTCTTTTTAATATTAAAGACAAGGATTCTTTATGCTGTAGCATATATCTTACTGAAAGCATACCTCGTGGAAAATTGAACTGATAAACCCTTTACAATCCTGGAAAACTGAATTTCTTAAAGTTAATCAACCTTAATTTCTGACTGTAGTCCAGCTTCTTTGCAGGGTGTTATTTCATTGACATTAGTGGGAAGGTAAGTTCTGTTTCTGCTCTTCACAAATAAAATTATGGACTTCTGAACACCTCATTGCAGGGGAAAAAAGAGAGGCATAAAACTCCTTGGAGATGTTTATTCTGTAAAACGATTTAGTAGTCCAATGCATTTGTGGCCTTGTAGACCTTTCATTAAGTGCAGTACAGTAGAGAGATTGATTCAAAGAAACTGAGAAATTAAGTAAAAAATCCTGTTAATTTGTGCAGAAGCAATGTTGGTTTCCTCTATTCCTTTATTTACCATGGAAGGTGGAGGTTAGCGTGTTTGGTAATGAAAATACTAGGCATAGTCTTGAGAGCATAAATCAATCATCTTCATAAATATCTATTAGCTTTAAAAGTTTAACAAGCTTTCCAAAGAGCCTGACCTCATAGCTTCAGATTTGCTGTAGTTTGTCTCTGTTATCTTTTATCTTTGGATGCCTTTCAACTTTTATGGCAGAAATGTTTAGAATTTAAGTAGTGAGCTCAGTCAGAGTAAAGCTTTACGCATCAGCATGGTGGTGGTGATATTGCAAATTACACCTTTCACAACTACAGAATAGAATAAGCCTAGCAAAGAATACTTTGTTTTGCCTTTTGAAGTCTAGGTGAATAAAAGGCTCTATGCCTGGAGAGCCTTCTAGGCTTTTGGGCTTTTTAGAAGTCAATAGAAAAAAAATTTGCATACTCTGGAAATGCTGACCCAGCTGAATGTCATATGTGCTGTATATCAATGTCACATATGAACTTAATTTTCCTAGCCATACCTCAGTTGTCTTGGGAATCTGTGGAAACTGCTGAACTATAGAATCTGGAGTCTTACTGAGTGCAAGGTACCATTTTTGAAGCATGCTCACTGATACATCCTTTGCTCTTAAAACAGTTTCTTTTCAGTCGTGTTTGCTGTAAGAAGGGAGACTATCATACTATTGTTAACAAGTATGATATGGAATTGCTTGAGGAGAAGAGAAGACAAGATCAGCTACAGACTCAAATTCAGTGTCTTAAGTCTTGTTTGAACCAGAGAGAAATACCTTCTCAAGACTCGAACATCTGTGAATTGCCCCAGAATTTGCACTTGAATGCAGAGGTAGTGTTTGTAACAAATTCCTTTTCAATCCTTTCCATTCCAAAACAAATGCTTTTATTTGTTCAAACCTCACCTAGAAAAAAAAAATCACCAAATTCATATCTTTATTTGTGCTACTAACTCAATAGAAGTGAAGGCTATGTTTTTTTTAAAGTGACTCAAAGTGAAATTATTATTATTATAAAATAATGAGACTGATATTTTACTTGCTGTGTGAAATACTACGTGATATTAAAATGAGTTTTAATGTATGAAGTAATGTTACACTAACATACTTCCCGCTGTTTGCGCCCCCTGCTGCATGCCCACAGCCACCCACTCCTGCTGCTAGGAATATAGATTGTCTTTTCATTTTCCCAGTAGGATGTAATTTAAATATAGTGAACTTTCTTGTCGCTTAGCAAATAAAGAGTAACTAGAAGCTAAAAGAGACTTAAATAAATCTTAATAGCTAAGTGTAAATCTTAATAGCTAAGTGGCCAAAATGTATTTTTAGATGTCTTCTATTTACCAAAGCAGTTTAAATTGACATCTTGCTTCATTTTCAAACTGCTGTTTCTTGTGTGTGTGTGTGTGTGTTTTTTTTTTTTTTTTTTTTTATGAAGAACATTCTGAAAGATGTATCAGAAATGGAAAGCGAACTTCTCTGCATAGAGGCAGAGTTAAAGCATGAAGAAAGTACTAGAAAAGAAACAATGCGGTTCTGGGAAGCTTGTTCAGGAACTCACTGTGATGCAGAAGAACTTAAAGATGGGTTAAAAAAAGACAATGAAAGGCTTCTACAAGTCATTAATTTCTGGACTCCTAAAGTAAAGGTAAAAACTTAATTTCTTTCATCAGAAAATGTAGTTTGTGTAAACTGTCTAAATACCTCCACTATCTTTTTAATAAAACAAATAAAAATCTCAAAGGATCTTTAAATGTATTCTTCAAATATTATCAGCACTTAATATCTTTGTGCTTAGCTCTAAAAGGTAGAAATAATTAGAAAGTTCTAAAGGCTTTTTTCTTCTTTCTCCTCGTGCATCCAGACTTGGAAATTTGCTTTTGAAAGGCTTTCTGGGAAACAGCTGATGGCCTGCTTTGTGTGCGCAGTGTGGGTTTCCCTTCTCTTCTCCCCCACACCCTTTAATAGAATGAATCCTGGAAACTGTTGGAAATCATTATATAGTTTTGCTTAGAGAACTTTGCAGCCTGATGCAATCACTTCTACTTAAGGTTTTATGCCCACAAGATTGTCTGTTCCCTTCAAGCCAACTTCAAAATGATTAAAATAGTTTCTATAAAACCTAATTGTACTCAATATTCTTGCCCCTCTTCTACTTTCAAAAGATAAGTTTTTCTAGAGGTGGTTCTGTCTTCATTAACTTTTTTCTTTCCCTCTTCTTGCTGCTCATCACTTTTTCCCTGGGGGGGAAAAATATTAGGAAGCTTGGTTATAAAGTGCRTTATAATAATTTCATATACCTTTAAAACTATCAAATGCTGCTGAAGAACAGGTTATGGGAGGGAATCCAGTACCCACTGGTTGGTTGTTGGGAACAGTCTTCTGAATTCCCAGCATAAACTTGGTCCTGGTCTGTTCGTAGTTCTTGTACTTATATTGGCCTGAAGCTTGAGGAACTCATCTCCCTCCTTCCATGTTCTGATTCAGTGTGGTCCAACCAAGTTCACCCATTTAAAAAAAAAAAAAAAGAGAGAGAGAGAGAGAAAGAAAAGCACAATAGCCAGCTTTGGCTTTGAAGTTCCCCAGTGTTGACATTCTTTTCAGAAGAACGCCTTGATGCATGTATTTTTATAGTTTGAAGGCTTTAAACAGAGAAAAATCCACCAAACTTCACACTTGTGAAATGGCAGAATTATAGTGGATTTTTTTTCTTTATCTGACATGTTGGGCATATGGGCTATTAGAATAGTACTATGTATATCATTTTTCAAATAGTTTTGTTTATTGTGACCAATTAATATATTCTAGTAAATTCTCCAAATTATTTTTTCCTATGCTACTCACATTCAGAAAGTCTCTCCTGCATAGTTCCTTTATTTCTCTAATCTTGTTACTTGACGTAATGCAGAAGGATTAGCAAGTTTGATGTCTATTTCCTGCCTGTCTTCTCTCTTGACTCTTTCCCCTCCACTTTGGAAATAAAACCTAGCTTTCACTTTATTCTGGTGATTCTATTTCTGGTAATAAGCACTTTCAATTGTGACACAAACAAGCAGAGTTGCTTCATTTCTTTACTTGTCTTGTTCCTAGCTAGTACAAAAATGATTTCATACTTACTAAGTGGCATTACTTAATTTCAGGTACTCCTTCAGCTTTCTTCAGAACTGGATGCCAAAACTGCTGATTATTGTAGAAGAGCTGATGCTGAACAGAAACTAAGAAAAGAGAAAACTGAGGAGTTGCTTCAGGAGCTGAACAATATTAAAGAACAACTGGCACCTGGTGCCTCTGCCAGTCTTGCGTTAGAAGAAGAAAACTATAGACTTCATAACAAATTGGAGGCTGCAGAACAAGATAAAAAGGTGCAAAATTTTTTTCAAAAAAAAACCCAACTTTTTTGATGCTTGACTTCAAGTTAAGGGTGCTTCAAAGTGAGAAGAAAATTAGATTTGATAACTGTAAATCTGTGCCACATAACACTCTGGCCCAAGGTGCACTTAAGTTCTTGTAGCTGCTACTTGTACTCAAAGTAGAATTTTAAGCTTGTGTTTAAGTAACTCACCTAACAGGCAATTGACTGTGTTCTATTTACAGGCAGATGTCAGTCTAGAAACCCATGTAAAATGGGGAAATTCTGAAGTATTGATTCTAATATAATATTGTGATAGTGGTGACACTTTCTTTGAATATATGGTATTCATTATGTCAGACTGGAGTAGGATTTTTTTTTCTTCTCCCCCTTTCTGCTCTCCAAATCTAGGAATCTGATATCCTCTGTTAAGGAGAGGAGTGAGGGGATTAGGAGTAACTAGATTAGAACTCAAGCTGGCAACTGGATACTATAAACTTTTCCCTGTATCATTTTCTTAAATGTCACAGTTAACCTTGCTCAAAGCAGTTTATTTTTAAATAAATGAAATTCCGTGTTCCAGAGTACTAACAGATGTCACAAAGTCAGATGGACATTTGTGTGTATGGCAAGTCTTGATTTTTAAAATTAAGATACCCTATGCTGTTACACTGATATAACTCTTGGCATAACTTTTCATAACTGGTTAATATTTCTCAAAAGGCTATGGAATTAAAAATCCAAAAGCTGGAAAATATAATAAATGAAGTAGGAAAAAATGTCCAAGAGAAGGATGACAGGATACACAAGTTACAAGAACAGATAAGAATGAAAACAGCTGCAAGTGAGCTCACTCAACTTCAGGCCACACTAAATGAGACAGAGAAGTGCCTCAGAAGTGCCTTAACAGAGAAGCAGAGTCTCCAGGTATGAGCAAAATACTTTACTCTTCACATTCTCCATTGGTAAGTCCAGGAGGGAGCATACATGAGGAAAAAGGCTGTGAAAGAAACGTAACACTTGAAAGCTGTACAGTGTTCTTGGAGTAATGTACTCGCCTCTCCTAGTAGAATTTCACAGCCTCTTGGACAAAATCTGGAGCCTGCATTAACATGTTAGAAACTAAAGCTACAACTTCTACAAAATGATGCATTTCTAAAACATTCTAAGAAGGAAATATTTTAAATTTTGAAATTAAAGCATAGCTTTTTTTTTTGACTTAATCTATTTGCGTGTTAGTTCAGAATTACCAGACTTACATCTGCAAGCAAGTCAAAACAAATTGCTTAAAACAGAGTTGCAAGCAAAATACCAAGAGTCCAAACGTCAGTGTCATTGCATTGCCAACTAATGTTATGGTGCTACCTGGTAATGAAACTGTGTTCTTTCTGCTTCTAATCTCGTACAGCAGAACCTAATAGGTCGTAATAATGGTACAAACCAAGCAGCTTTTAAATTCGTTACTAATAAGTATCAATCCTTTCTTCATATTCTTCTATTTAGGCAAAATTAGATAAAGGTGCAGAGTTGTACAAAGAAGAAATTGATAACCTCAAAACGCAGTTGGTAAACTATGAAATGGAAAGAATGAAACAATCCAACTCTTTTGATAAGAAGTAAGTTCAAGCTTTACTTTGTTACACTTTAACTGCTTAGTTCTCCTATGTTGTAAAAAAAATTGGAAGCTAACTTCAGTTTTAGATATCCTCATTATTCTAGCAGAATTCTGAAGAAAGACTAAAAACTGTACATCTGAGTCAGATTGACTGCCAAAATCCTTCCTCATACAGCCACAAATAAATTTCAACCAATGCATGCTCAACTATAAGCCAAATAACTGTTCTGACTGAAGGAAGTGAGGGGAAAGCAGTTAATAAGAGCGCTCTGCATCCCTCCCCTCCAGTGAACTGCACAGAGGATAATTTTAGTCCAGTATTTTTTCTGTTTCACCTAAAATCTAACTGATAACCAGATGAGATGTTTCTTTTTACTTAAGTAACTTGGATTTGTTCCTGTTTGATAGCTCATTTGGAAATAAAACTAGCTCTCTGGCAACTTTAACTATTAAGCTGTACAAAATGGTGTTTTCTTTTCTCCCCTTCTCCCTTTCCCTGATATAGACTTGCTAATTATAAAGCTCTTGCGGAACACCAAGAAGAACAATTGAGAAAACTAAAAGAAGAACTTAGAAGAGCACAACAAGAGCAAGATGTTACAGGTGAATTCAAGATAGATATAAGGGACTCATGCTATACATTCAATTTTAAGGTTACATGGCTGAAGTTCAGATCAAGATGCAGGCTTCTTACCTCATGTCGGTATGAGGAGGATTGAATGCTTTGGATGGTGAGATAGAAGATGAAATGATAGCTGCTTACACACTGTTAGATTGACACTGTTAGAATTGCTGCAGTTTGTAAAGGTGTATTGTTTGTTTTGCTTCTTTAGTCTAAGAGCCCTGAAAAGTTTTGTGGCTTATGTTGTCATTTCTTCCTTGATTAATTTCACATATAAATAGCTAGTTCTATCCATAATCATGATATTAACTATTTTGACTCTAAATGGCCTTGCCTTTTAAGCTTCTGAATATCTCCCTGACAATGTGACTATTAGTGTGCATGTGTATAATAGTGTATAATATATACTAGTAGTATTGTATACATTATAGAAAATAGTATATACTAGCAGTTGCAATGGCACTTTTAATCCATTCAGGTTTTACTTAAAAGATTATAAGAAGGAATTTTGTATAGGCATGACTTAAATTATATTGATTTGGTTTTAAGTGCTGTCCAAATAACATGTGTTTGTATAAACTATTTTCTAGTGGTCTTAGAAAAAGAAGCTCCTCGGCAATCACAAATACCCCTTACTTGTGGTGGTGGCAGTGGGATTGTGCAAAGCACACAAATGCTTGTTTTAAAATCTGAACAAGCTAAACTACAGAAAGAAAACTTGCAGCTGAAGAAACAAAATGACCTTCTGCTAAGGTAAGTGTAAAGCTGATCAACATCATGTCAAATACTTTGGTGCTATTTAGCTATGCTTACCATAACTGTTTCTTTATAGGAAATCTATAGAAGTGAGCAACTAATTTAAATCTAAAAGCAAGACCTAAAAGAATCCAGTGAATTTAATCTTTAAAGTTTGTGAATTGTTGCCCGTATTTATAAATCTGTCTGTGAGCTTTAAACTGCTTTTATAACAGCTTTTTAAAAAGAGTTTATTGAAAGCGGGAAAACATACTTTGTTTAAAAGTTATGATAAAATTGTGGCATGGATATTTAGCTGTTAAATAGAAAAACAAAACAAACACAAAACCTATTATATCTCCTAGATAACTGATATTGATAAGCTAGGAGGCTTGCATTGCCATGCATGTCATATGTCATCTGAAGGTACGAGATCTGTCTTGTCTGGGTTTTTTCTTTATCTAAAGAAATTAGTTTAGATTTTTCTCCTCATTATATGTTCTTCCTTTTCCTGTTCAGTAATGAGCTTCAGCTGAAAGAAGAACTTAGAAAATGGAAAGAAAGAGCATTAAAACTGAAAGAACGATCCTCAAGGGAAATTACTCGAGAGACAGTACCAAGGTCTCCAAGGAAAACAGTGCCATACTCTCTTAAAGAGCAAATGCCTTCTCCTTCTAAGGAATCCATTTCTCAGGAAACTGTGACTCAGGACACAAAGTCTCTGCCACTGACTTGTCCAACAAATTTTTTTGATAATTCCAACTTAGGTACACTAACAGGTACATAACACAGTATTGTACTCTTAAGATTAGTAGAGAGAAAATATAAAGGATGGTCTGTGAAGGAGAGTAGGTGACCTGTACTTTCTGTATTCAAACCTGAAACTTGCATAGTGAAACAGCCATGAGAGTTATACAAACATGCACTACGAATCCTAAATACTTAAACTGATCTTCAGGGGCTGAATGTCCAGACTTTTTCTCTATTTTGCCACGGTGGAAATTTTGATAATTGCTTTAAAAGGTGAATAAGCAGGATGTCCTATTACTGGATAGATAATCTGGAATATTTTTCTGCTTATCTTTCTTTAAGCACAGACTTCTGGCAGAATTGATTCTCATAGACCACTTTGTCCTTTATGCAGTGTTAATGGCTAGTTAACTGATCTCTAAACTTCTTTATCAAGATCTTGGTCTTTGATGTTGAATCTGTCAATCTGCTTTCTTCCAGCTGCAATAACAATAGTCTTGATATTTTCCTCTCCTTCAGCCCTAGTAACATCTGGGAGAAGTCTTCTAGTGGTCCATGCTAGCATATTAAAAGTACTGCTTTCATTTTTATGCTTTATTTTAAAGACTTAGACCTGAACAGCTATGCTGAAGACTTCATCAGTTTGAGATATTAATGACAGACTGCCAGAAAGAATATATTGATTCAACTTGTTGCTATTTCTTGTTATGACCAAGCAATAGTACAGGCTTTTCTCAGAGTATCATGTTTCCAAGTCCTTGATCAGAGGCAAGCTTTGATAGCTGACATCTAAAACGCTAGTCAGGATTAAATTGCTGTATTCCTACTGTTTGTGTTACTTAATGTTCTTGTTTTCTGTATAGATACACGACCTGCAGGAGTAGAGCCTACAGAGGAATACCTTAAGCATTGGTTTGGAACTTCAGAAAGAGATAAAGCCCCAGATTGTACCACCCAATAAAGGTGTCTTCTGTAAGCTGTCTCTACAGTGGCTATACAGCCAGAATCTGCATACACAGAAGATAATTACTTCATGTTAAAAGCCATCATCCTCTTCTACAAATTGTAGAAAGAACTCTGGTAGCATGTAAATTCCTTGCTTTTTTGGAGGTGCTGTTTCCCATGGCTGGAAAAGCTGAAATAGAAGCACATAAATGGAAAATCAGTAATGCTGCCTGCAACCTGCTGACACTGTGGTGGTTCTACCTTGGTCACTTTTTTGGATGGCAAAGCTAGCAAAGCCTATGTACTAAACAGAAGATGGAAACGGAGATGATCCAAAATCTACTGTGAAACTTACAATCAATCTTACACTTCTCATTCTGTCATTCATAAAATAGGCCTTCTCTGGACTGTTGACTTTTGTATCTGAATGATATTGAAGTGGAAAGAATTGTTCTCATTAGTTTTTATTCCTCAGGATCTGTTTTTCTATCATGTTTTCATAAGACCATAGGAGTGGTGTTTTCACCAAAATTTTTAACCTTTATATTGGGACACTGTAACTGAAATTATTTTTCTGTTTATAGGGCACACAATCAAGGCTTCATCTTTATTTCTTTACGATACTTCCATAGTTCTGTCAGTTATGGTGCCAAGAATAACTCTGTATTTCGCGTTATCTTTAAATGTACTTACAGTTCCTGTGCAGAGTTGGACATCTAAATTTTTTAACAATAAGTCACGGAGCTAACTGTTGACAGCTTCTCTATTCACTAGAGGAGCAAAAGCAGACTGGATGACTTGGGCTGCAAGAAAGAATTAATATTTTACAATGCTACTTATCTGCATTGTGAGACCTATTTCATTTTGTATTTTCTGTGTATAAGATTTCTTTGATAATAAACTTGAATGTGTTAAGTATTTAAAAATATTTTTGCTGGTCACTTCAATTTTTTGGAGACAGGATGTTGATTAATAATCTTAATTTCATCCCTTCAATCATAATTACAATGCTTCTTGTCAGTCTCCTCTGTAGCTGTTCCACAATAATCCTTTTCTGCAATGCTAGCTATTGATTGAAATATATATATATATATATATATATATATATATATATATATATATATATAAATGTGAAAGACTAAATTCCCCCCTGCCTCTCAGGTAACCAAACAGGAATCCTGTGCTCAACCTGAGGTTCACTTCTTGAAGAATGGAATCATCATGAGATGACCCAGCTAACAAACGCATCAAAAGCATGCCTACTTATTTGGTAGGAATAAAGATCTATGTGGTGCTAGCTGTCTCCTTATGTATTCCATTATGAGTTAGCCACAATTGTGAGCAAATGATAATACAGACATGTTCCTGAGCATTTAGCAATTAAATTTTTACTAAAATAGCTCAGGGTTTTAAGCTGTTTCCTTCTTGGAACAGTTGCACTGTGAGAATTACACACCTGGCAGAGGTGGGTATTTTGATCTTTACCAAAGACCCAACTGTCTATTTACCTTCAACTGCTGGTAACCGCTGATTGTCTGAACTGTTAAGAAGTTGCAAATGTCTATAGCTCTAAAAATTGGGGGGTGTTTTGGAAAGCTTTTAAAGAAATTGCTAGCCAAAAACGCAAGGTCTAGATTCCATTACTGAGTCTGGATTACAGGATGTTGGTTCATGCCACAACCATAGATATGCAGGAGAAATCTTATTTCTGTAGCAGAGTGGTAAATACAAAGCTTGCTTGTAATTTCCTTTGGCCACCAGCTTTTTTTTCATTCCCTCTACTCTAATAATAAATAACTAAAATTAAAACTGATTTTTTTTTCTCTCCAGAAGGGAAATGAGGTATAGATCAGCCTTGTTCTTTAATACAGTTTCAAATTATTTTCTTATTAATTCTTGCTTAGTGGAACACTAACAGAATTAGAGATTTTTCTGGTGATGTGAGCTGAAGAACAGAAACTTAAGAGGTTAGGGACAGGAGGAGAGAAATGCTTTTAGAAACCTGGTCATTAGCTATTCAGTTACTAGATTTACAAAGTACTGGATTTACTAGACAGTTACTAGATTACAAAGCTAGCAGTTTGACAGAAATACAAAGTAAGTTAAATGCTACTGAACTACATTGGGGGGTTCTTTTTTCTTCTAAACTTATCCATAGAAGTGACTCTCCTGAGTAAAATGTGTTCAACTTAAAATCAACAAGATTTCAAATTTAAGAATATTATTAGAGTGCTTTGGGTCTGATGTGAGTTCATAATTCAATTACTTTGTCCAGGAATTTTCCATTATGTTAATTCTGCTTTAACAGATGTAAGCTAAAGAGTTAGATACAAATTTGAAAAAATAAGTTGGTAAATAACCAATTAAGAAACTGAAATTTCTCATGCAAGTATTGTCCTAGTTTGAATTTTTGAGTTTTGGTGGCCGGCATAGTTGAAAACTGCTTTGGAAAAATGCATTCTTTTTTGAGGGAATTCTGTTGACTTGTTGAATTCCTTAGAGGGAGCTGACAGATAATGCTAGTAATCTTCTCTTTTTTTTCTTTTTTTTCCCCTCTTCTTCCCTCCCCCTCTCTCCCCCCCCCCACCATGCAGGAGAAATCTCTTTTAAAATCTTGAGTCTCACTAGATGGCAGCATCTCAACGTTTCTAAAGGAAATTGTGCTGGTGCGTAGAAATAAAAGTTTAAGTTGAACTACAAATCCCAACAAGCACAGCAAAAAAAGCAGAAAACTTCCTTTTGTACAAAGGTCGATAAGCATAGCAAGTTGTTTGAGGTCTTCTGGTGAGTGACTGTATTACTTTCTAAATGCTTAATTCCATTAGAATCACTATGATATATGTTCAGAGAACCTGCTAGTTTGAGAAATGAAATGTATTACTAGCATATTTCACTTCCCAAGTGTGTGAAGATGGTTTGAGGAAGTACTTTGGTCAGGATTTTTCCACTGAAAAGACCTATGGGACAGCAAAAAGGGTAAGGAAGAACTTTGTATGTCTTGAGTGAGCACTTTGAGGTGTGTGTGGTGTTTTTTTTAATATATTTGGGAAGAGTTCTACTGATTTTTAACAAAAGTTTGCTATTAGAGCAGATACATTTTTGCAAAACTTAGTATGTTGAACAGTATCATCTAGTCATGTGTACAGTCTGATTTTGCCTGGTTAACCGGCTTGGTGCTTTTCACGCAAAGGATATATTAAGACAGGCCTAACCTCATATAGTCTCCCCTTAGAGACATCCTAAAAGAAATCTTTTTAATAGCCAACCTAAAAAAGGATTTTAAGATTGTAGTCTCTCCCCTAATTATAAAGGTGCATCTCAGTTATTGCTTAGTGTTCTGTTTCCCCATGCAGAGTCAGCTATGGCAAAAAGCCTGCAATGAGATGTTTCAGTGTCTGAAACACAGTATATAGCTCAGTCTGACTTTAAATCAAGTGGGATAATTTTTTTTATTTCTAAATTTAAACTAAAAATTCTCTTTCCACCCTAATATAAATGTCTGATATGTTGAATGTCAGGAAAGGCTTCTGAGAAAGCAGACAGAATTCTGTTCAAGATAAACCGAACAATTTGGTTTCAGATGTGGGACCCTAAATTCAAGTCACTAATCTGTGACAGCATAGATTTGAGCATCCCCAGACAATAACATTAGCTGCTAACCGAGAGGATGTTTTGGCATGACTGACTTCTCAATGAAATACTCAATATATTGGATTTGTGTATTTATTTTAAAACTGCATGTTCACAAGAAATCTTTTTGCACATGTAGCTATATAAAGAAACTTTGCTTTGTTTATTTTTAGAAGTGTGGAAAAGGTTGCCTGTGTGCTCAAACACCAGAGATTACACTCTGAATGGAATACAGTAATCTTACTTTTTAGGTAGTACTTTGAAACATCTTGTTCAATAAATTATTCCTTAAATAAGCAATAAGCCTACTGAAACTATCTTTGAATCTGAGGGAGCGAAATGATGGTGTTTGCTTATACTTGTTTATCTGAAATGTGCCATTCAGGATTTCTTTAAACGTAACAAAACCCTTGAAAGGGTGTGCCTGGGCGGCAGAGATGACTGCATCTTGCCTTCTGGCTGCTGCAGGTTCAGTGAGGTGGAACCTACTAGAGGAGGAAAATTACTTGCCTTGGCCAGCACTCCAAAGTTCTCCTTTTCCCCTTCCGGCTTGCTCTCAGTATGCTCAATAGTTCCCAGAGAACAAGCAAAGTGAGAGGGACAGAGCTTCGTTCCCCACCCCCAGCCCATGCACGCCCTTGACCTATGGAGCAGGGAATCTGCAGTGCTGGGAGATTCCCAGGGAAAGTCAGAGCAGACGCAAAGGCCAGGCTGCAGAAGCAATGGAAAGAAAAATGCTTTATGGAGCCCAGGGTGGGTATTGTCCCGAGTATGTTGCAGTCCAGGAAGTCAGTGTTGGGTCTGAGAGGAGGGGGGAAAAAAAGTCTGCTTTGTAAGAACACAATATGCAATGGAGAGACTAGTTTACAAGCTATTTTATTTCTATTCTGCTTCATCTCAAATTCATGAACCTCTCTGTTCATGAAAAAATAAATTATAGTTTCTGTTATAATATAGCTTGGCTTTTGAGTTCAAACATCTTTTCATCCTTTTTTGGTTCTTACCGATTCAGACAGGGTTGCGGCAGTCCCACCTTAGAACACCGACTGACTCAGGGTCATGTTGTAACTGGATAGGACTCCAATTTGAGAGCAGAAATGCTTGGATCATCTGGGATGATCTTGCATCAAGGATGTACTTGCGTGTGTTTACCCAGGAGTGATGGTCTGTCTTTGAAGTTTCTGTGACATCTTCTGCCTGCACAGGTCAGCAATATGGGTCGGCTTGATGGGAAGATAATACTACTGTCCGCAGCAGCACAGGGGATTGGACGGGCAACTGCTATTGTAAGTTGAGAAACATTTGTTCTTTAGTTAGATTCCTGTGCCCTAACTAGCTGTCTTACGCTGGCTTGTCTAATAATACCTGCACCAAACAAGCTCTTAAACTGGTAAACTATGGGTGAAGCCAGAGACAACCTCAGAAATACACATTGAAAAGTTCAAGGAAGAATATAGTCACTATGGAACATCATGATTTCCTGCTATATGGCTGGATACCAAAAAGATTCCCTGTGGCAGAGCCAAGATGTTTTATATACACTAGTAGCTGTAACCAAATCTAGATGATAGCACAACTACATGGTTGTTCATATGAAAAGCTGTGAGAAACACTTAAAACTTTGTAGTTATTTATTGTTAAACAGGAATTTCGGGTTAATTTATAACTCCTTTTGGCCAGTTCCTTACCAGCCATTTGTTTCCTCCATAGCAGATAGAGAAACTGGTAGAATTATTTCAGTATCTCCACAACGTAATAAACAAACCACAAAAAACTTTTATGAACAGGAATTTTGCCAAACTAGTTATTTTCTTGTGCAACCTTTCCTGCAATTGCATTAAAACACTCAGTTCAGGGAGTAGGTCATTTTCCTGAAGATTTCACTTTGTAAATACCCAACAAACTATGGAAAAGGGTAGCACATTTAATGCCACTATCCTCTTAGGCTGTAAAAGAGACAGTTATTTTGAGGATAAGGGGCTGCCACATTTTTTTTCTGCTGGTCTGAGACTTCAAAACACTTTTTAAATATAGGTTACTTCATTTTGTATAGCTGTTATTTTATCAGTTAGTACAATACAGAGGAAGCTGGTTTTGAGGGGTGTATCAGGAATGCAGGAATACCTCAGGTGGAATATTAAAGAAAAGTCATGCTTTTGAATTTTGCTCTATTCAGTGATCTGAATGTGAAGGACTTGAATCGAGTTTATATATAGTTGTTTCTTTTCTTAGATGGCATGTAAAAGCATAACTTCATTTACAGATGGTGTAACTTCATTTAAATCCGACATGCAAGCTTAATTCTAGCACTGCTCGTTTGGAACATCCTTGCTAGCGCACATGCAGCTAATAAGGGCAATAATAGCAATAGCTGTATTAGTCTGGTTACTATCTCTGGTGCTTTATTTATGGATTTGTTATTATTTTGAGGAAAACATAAAATTGTCTGATCTCTCTTAGAGTTATTCAGTTGTCCCCAGGACATTTGTCAATTGATACTCATCACTTCCTCACATGCTCAGAATGAAAAATAGAAGCATAAATGCCTTCATCCAACTTTTATTTCAATCCAGGAAAGAAATGAGAGAAAACAGTCTTTATTCCTGTTAAAATCTGTAATACCCAAGTGTAAATTATTTTGCTTGCCTTTTTCAGGCTTTTGCTAAAGAAGGAGCCAAAGTTATTGCTACAGACATCAATAAGTCCAAGCTGCAAGAACTGGAGGAATATCCAGGTAAATCATCTTACAGATTTGTTGTAGGAAGGCTGAAATACAATTTGAGATTAGAGTGAACTTTAAAAGGCAGGAGAAAAAACATTCAGAATAATTCTTGAAATATGGGCATTGCTTTATTCTGCACTACAGCGTGGCAGGGGTTTTATATAAAAAGCACTGGTATTCATCTGCAACATTAGCATTTCAAATGGAATATTCCAGGTATGTAGAACAATTCTGTGTATTTTATGTGTCACAGAAGCAATTGATTTCTGCTTTCCAGAATGGCACCTATTTTGATTAGCTGTTTAGATTGCTAGGCTGATTGTCAAATGTTCTGCTAAAAAAATGGAATGCTTCTCCTTGAACCTAAGAGCTGACATTCCCCTATACAAAAAGTGGATTTAGTGTCTTGCGTTTTCATCAGCTATGCGTTAAAAGCATAGCTGCCTAGCAGGAATTAATACATCTTTAGAACACAGAACTTCAGAACACAGATAAGTCTATTTTGTTAGTAGAAATATTTGAGACTGAAGATTTGTTTTCTTGCTGAGGTCACAAGAAGAAACTGCAAAGAGCAGGTTTAGCATAGCTATTTTCTTTAATCATGAAAGTGACACAAGCAAGATGACATAATTTAAAATAAAAAAATTATCAATTTTAAAATAAATAAGATAGATATCTATCATAACAGAAAGTACTTCCAAATGTGATGCAAGGAAATAGTTGCTGGACTTCATGATTTCCTATTACCTCAAAATTTAACATCAGTCTTGAACTGTATGCAGATACTCCATTTCAGATCAGCTGCATTAGCTGAAAATATCATCTTTACATAGCCAAGTGCTAAGCTGACCTCTCAGCTACCCTAACTCTGCTAGTATAACAGCTCTGCTAAAGGCATCATTAGTTCAGGTAGCTCAAACATCTGTTAAACTGTGGAGGGGCTAACCTGGCACATTTTGCCTGAAGTGGATTAGGGGGGCACTTGCACTAACTACTCTGCAGAAAGTTGACTGTTTCTGCATCAAGCATGAGTTGGACATAAACATATGCAAAAGTACTTTTCACCGGCACAACTTAGAGTGAACATCTGTCTCCTCTCTCACTGGAGTTCCCTACAAGCAATGTCTCTGTAATTCTCTAGGAACTTTGGGACTTTTCAGTTTCATTCTGAGGATGTTTAGGGAAGTGTTACATTTTTAACCGTACACTACTTTGCCTCAGCTAGTATGTTGAGAAGGAAACAGAATTTTCTATATACTCCCAGACATTCCTATTCTTTTGACRTATTAGTTAAACCCTAATTCATCAAGCTTTGATGAATTAGGCTTTGAATTGAATCCATGTGAGGTGACTCCACTACTGGTGCTAGTCACTAGCCTATAGTCTTAAATTGCATCATCTGCAAAACTCTTCAGAGGCATATGTATCATTTAACAAAGGCATATAAAACATGTTCATGGACTTAACGTTTTGGCTTCAAAAGTTGCAGTTTTTTTCTATTTGAAACCAAATTCTCCCATCACTTAGACATTGCACAATGCTTTACAGCTAGCTTTATGGCATTTCATAGAACCATGAACGTTGGGTGGGACCTCCAGAGACTGTATATTCCTATCTACTGCTCAAAGGAGGTTGTTGGACCAGACTGCTCAGGACCATGTTCAGTCAAGTTCTGAGCATCTCCAGGGATGGGAATTCCAGAACCTCTCTGGGCCCCTGTTCCAGTGTAACCACTGTAATGGCCAAAAAAAAAAATCCTTATGTTGAGTCAAACTTTTCCATGTTCCAACTTTTCTGTTGCTTTTCTTGCTGTGGGCCTCTAGAGGAATCTAGTTCCATCTTCTGTACACCCTCCCAGTAGGTAAACATTTATTAGACTGTGTTCAGAATAGCACATGATGAAACTGGTTTGGGGCACAGGTATTCTGCACTGGATGTCTGTTAATCCTGGATGCAGGCTATGCCATGTCCAAACTGTGGCAAAGGAGTAATTTGCAGCAATTATTATTGTCTTTGGAAGCCTGGTTGTACCCACTGAGGAAACTGTTGCAATACACCATGGCTCCTTCTTTTCCACACATCTGGATTTCCTTTCATAAGGAAAGTTGGTGCATTTGAGAAGGGTTCACAGCCCAATGTTTACTGTCAGCAAGGAGTTAGGGTGTAGGCAGGATGTGTCATGAGACACACTTATTCCATTGCAAGGTCTCAGTCTTGACGTCAATGAGAAGTTAGCTGTGTTAGATGATTGGAACCTTTAAATTTAAAATGACATGTATATTATATCTTATCATATTACAGCTTATCTGGAAGTGTAGTTTGTTCACTTTGTTCTTTTCATTTCTGGATGCCACTGCTGTGGTTGGCCTATTAAAACATTTCTGTTGAAGAGGAGCTGGTTCTATAGAAAATGAAAAGTATCTGGAAGAGAGCTGCACCTCTCTCTGTTTCGAGGTCGTTACATTTCTCGATCTCAGTGAACTTCTCTGAACAAAATAGAGGGATGATTGTTATTATTGTGTTTTTAGTATCAATGGTTTTCTTGAAGRTACAGCACAGATACAACCAGTGCTATAAGCACTGACAGTGACAGCTCTCAGGGCCTCAAATAAGTAGAGCTTTATTGCAAAAAGTAACGAGTTTCCAAGTGTTCTTTTGTTGGTTAATTTTTTTGTGAAAAAAACAAATAATTGGAAAAACATTGACATCGTAGTTTTTAAACTACCTTTATTATAGAGGCAATCAACCTGTTATAATTCCTCTTCATTTTTATTATAGCTATGATGTCATCCCAGGTTATGTAAAATTGGTAAGGGCTTATGCAAAACACTGGTCCTCATTAATTGAACGTTATAAAGCTGATACATATGGATAGATGGCACATAGTAGTGTGATGTATGTGACACCTGTAATGAATTCCAAGGAATTATTAGTCTGTAACAGCAGGCATGAAAGCTTGTTAGGATTGTACAGACTCTGTAATTCTGTAGTCTGGAAGTACAGTAGAATTCAAATGCATTGGAAACGGCTTTAGTGGTAAAGGACACTAACTCGTCTGCTTGTGTGATGCTGTGTAACAATCAAAACTGTTTTTAAAGACCTTTCTGAAGGTATAAATAGTATGCCATACTGTCCACTGCTGCCCTGATTTAACCATTACGGTAATGATCAAGTGTAGCTGTTACTCAGTCTCCGTGTGTTGGTGCCCTACTGAGAGGGGACTGTTCCTGACAAATCACGGAACAGGAGCTGTAGTCCTCAGCACTTCTGAAAATCAAACTGCTGATCTGTAACCAAAAAAAGTGAAATAAATACCATGTTCTTTTTATAGGAATTCAAATACGGGTTCTGGATGTTACCAAGAGGGAACAGATAGAAAATCTGGCCAAGGAGATAGAAAAGATTGACGTCCTCTGTAACATTGCAGGGTAATCGACTTCTATTTCATCCTCCTTTTTACAGTTTTCCCTGTCTTCCAGAAGCATTTCCTTTTACTTGAATGCCTGTTATTCCTTTAATTTTAATGGATTTTATATCTTAATATAAATTTTCATGTGTTTTCATCAAAACTGATATCTTGTGTGCAGCTGCGTTACCCAGGCCAAGATAAAAATTGTTCTAGAAATTGAGCTATGAGTCCTTGTCCTGTTCCCTCCCACACACACACACAGACTAATTCCCCTGGATCTATGGGTACCTTGTATGATTGGTTTGGACCCCTGGCACCACACTGAGTGAAGCTGGTGCTCTGCCTGTGCTGTATCTATTTGGGGGAATTCCCCTATTACCAAAGATTTCTCTGCACATATGAAGTCTGCCTTGTGTCACTGATGGAAGAAATATGCTGTTGCTTTGCTTTCTTGAGAAGAACTATTGTGCCTACTTTATATGGTTGGAAGGGTTAGCTATTACAAAAAAAGCGATAAAAGAACGTGCATACAAAGCCAAACTATTTTACGCACTTATTTCAGGTTTGTTCATCATGGAACTATTCTGGAGTGTGAGGAGCGAGACTGGAATTTTACTATGAACCTCAATGTTCGCAGCATGTATCTAATGATCAAGACATTTCTTCCGAAGGTAAAGATTGGTTGCCTATGCTTTTTAGTCTCAGTTGCGTTGTATTTAAAGTGGGACAGGTCTAAGTCATTGCCACTGTGACAGCATGGGATTTGGTAAAAAAAGATGAGTATGCATCTTTGGATAGGGAAGGCCCTTAAATTACAGTGATCCTACTCTAAAACATTCTCTTTAAGTAGACTATATATCTAAAGGAAACTATAGGGATGATTAATTTAGGAGTTTTGCCCTGTGCCATTTGTAAGTAAAATCCTTCAAATACAGAGCAGCAAGGGAGCCAGTGTAATACAGTAAAGCACAGTGCACAGCTACACACTATGTAGCAAAATCACTGCTACAAATTATTAAAAAATATACATTAACATGAATTTTTCTCTACAACTGGGGAAACTATCCTATGAAGTAGTTCAGTGCCACTGATGGCAACATGCTGGTTATATTGGAACAATAATCCAGTTAAATAAACAGTCTAGCAGCTTGAGGACTCTTGCTGTTTATGAATAACTAGCTTCTGAACTACAAAAGCCTGTGAAATGAATAGTGTTTGTTTTCTGTGAATACAAAGGCCAGAGTTGGTAGCTGTCACCAGGGTGACTGGATGATTTCTCCCTTCCTTCCCCCCTCCCACGATTTTGCTATAGTTCTGGCTTTTTCAGCTGATTTTCACTTTCAAAGGCTCCTTATAACTGCTTTAGGTATCTCAGGTTTTGAGATCCCTAGGAAGTTTATAATTTTCCACAAACTTAGCTACAATTCAAAGACAGAGTGCTGTGACTTAGCCTTCTCCAAAGCAAGAAGGATTTGAATTGAATCAGCAGAATTACACTGGTAAATGGCATGAGTGACGTCCACGTAGTATACTGGACAAGATGGCCATGATTCAGAGGTCGCTAAGAATGTTATGAACAACTGCCTGCAGAACAGCCAGCAGCAATGGGTATTTGTCAGCAAAACCATTCAGCTTCAAATCATGGAAGCCTCATTGTCTGAACGTGATTGAGTGGGAAGCTTCCTGTGAAGAGCACATGCCCTGTTGCCCATGTGGATTCACTTCATGCTTTACTGATCAAAAATCTTTTACAAAGATAAGCAACGATCTCTTAGATTTCCCTAAAAAAGTAATTTCACCCTAATCAACTAAATAGCTACATTGAAATTGTATGAAAGAACTTGTCTTTATATTGTTTCTAATTTCTTGTGTCATTCTTTCTTATGCAAGTTGGAACACAAAAGACTGCAGTAATTTGGTTTTAATACTTGTTCCTATCAATTGGGAATAAGATAAACCTTGGGGCAGGCAAGCAGCAGGAACATTATACCTTGTCCTCAGCCTGGTTTGGCAGGCAAGTAGCAGGAATTTTATACCTTGTGCTCAGCCTGGTTCCTGTTCTTTCTATTTTAAATACACAAATTCCATGGTGGTCCATAGTGAAGCTGATGTCAGTCTTCCATTTCTTTAGTGGTTCTGTCTAGATACATGAAGAAGGAGCAAAATAATTTCTCATCTTTTACATCACTTTTGAAATGATCTGGGAGAACTTAGTGAGAGTCTCAATCTGCTTTACTTCTTCAGTCAATAGATGAAAAGGGAGAAGCTAAGGAAGCTTTGTTATCCTGGATATCAGCTGCGTTTAGGGCTGTTCTAGTGGTTGTTGTGGGCCAGGTGACAGAGCCTGCAGGTGACAAAGTAGTTCATGTTTGAATGATACAAGTATTCTTTTGCAGATGATTAAGCAGAAATCGGGAAACATTATAAATATGTCTTCTGTGGCATCCAGCATTAAAGGTCAGTAGCTTTCTAGAGATTTGCTATTATAAAATTTTCAGTCTTCTAAAATATCTGGTTGACACACTGAGTCTGTAGAAATTTTTGGAAAAAATCTTGATAGGGATCTATGTAATGGAGTCCCCTTGATTTTGATCCTTGGTGCATGTGCTTGATGAAGCATGTTGTAGTTTTGTTATGTAGCAACTGCTCATTGAGCATACAGAATGGTCTGCTCTCAAGGAATGATTTGAAGCTTTGCAGTGAAAAAAGGTGGCCTGTAGACATCATCTTCGTTTGTTGTAGGTGAGGTTTTTTGACAGGATTACAGGAACAGAGCTCATCCCAGGAAAGGAATCTAATACAGAGTTGGACCTGATACTTGGTGCTTACTTCTGTTTAGGTTGCCCAGGTGGTCACTATGCTCTTCATTTTCTGATTACCCAGTGGAAAGCCCCTATGGTCTGCTTTTTACAACTATGCAACTCTCATGTCAAGGGAAGAGATGTGATAATGCCTCCGCACAGTTAGTCTTTCAGTGATAACTTGCTATATATGTATTTCAGAGAAACAATAAATAACAAACAATTACATAAGCATTATAGCTATGTTTCCCAAAGAAAACTGAGGTTACTAAGCAGAAGGGCCTATGTGCTTCCCAAATTCTTATTTGCTCATTCTGTTATTTTTTCTCGGTTACTTGCCAAATTTATACTTTTGAAAAATACTGTGCTTTATTCCRGTCTATGCCTGAGGAGAATCTTAGCTTTCTTGTGGAAAGACAGCACTACAGAAAATGCTCAAGTTAGAAGCAAATGCATGTAGAAAAAACTTGTCTTTTTTCTTAATATGTTTCCATGCTGCCTTCACACCAACCTCCTGTTAGGAGTTGTGAACAGATGTGTATACAGTACTTCTAAGGCAGCAGTTATTGGTCTAACAAAGTCTGTGGCTGCTGACTTCATCGAACATGGCATCAGATGCAACTGCRTATGTCCTGGTAAGTGTTATTACAATATTTTGAAAATTTGGAGCAGATGCTAAACAACATATGGCTCAATTTAGTTTGACATTATTAGTGAACAGTAGACTTGCAAATGGCAATTAAAATTACCAGGAGTCAAAAAGAATAAGACATATTTCAAACATCTCTGAGATTTTTAAATAGAAAGGTCATTACTCTTATCATTAGACTGGGCTATACCCAGCCCAGCACTCTTAACTCAGCACTGAGACATCTAAGTATATACACATTTCATCAGCATTACATAGTATTTGTGTGTGTGTTTGTCTGGAAGTTAAACAATGTAGGGCTAGATAGCAGGCTAGCTATTTAACTTTTAACAATCTGAAAAGTATTGAATCCCATTCTCAAAGCATTCTTTTATTGAAATTTAGTTTCCTATGCTAAGCTGATAGTTTTGCAGTCTTCCTYCTGCATCTTATTATGACATTACATGTAGGTGTTATACCATACAACTAAAATCCATGAAAATGCATTTTGTCATGATTGTTGATACATTTAAGTTTTAATTATTTAATTTCAAACTTTTGCCTAGGAACTGTTGACACACCATCTCTACAGGAAAGAATTAAAGCCAGGCCTAACCCAGAACAGGTTAGAAAGCTATTTGTTTGATCATACATATACATGCTAAACACCTTTAAAAACAAACAAACAAAACACACATCTACACTTCTGCTCAGATTCCGGAATACCCATATTTCGGAGTGTGAATGGTAACATAACAGTAGTGTCTCCTTCGATAGTTTCATCAGTTCATGCTCCAGCCAGGGTTTTAGAATGCATCATAAGGCGCTTGCTTAGTGAATGCAAAGGGTCTGTCATCTGTGGAAGAATTTGCAGCTGGTACTTACAATATCCAATGTGAAAACAGAATACATTCACTTCTTCGGCATGCGTCAGTCACAAATTAGTGTGCAACCATGATAGAAAGGGTATTCCAGCATATGTTTTTAAAAAATGATTTAGGATCTTCCATCATACTAAGTAGATAATTGAATCCTCTTCTGAAGGGCCAGGGAATATCTACTAACAAAGGAAGAAGAGCCTCTGTTGGCTTTACTCTGGAACCAGAGGTTTAAGCCTATTCTCTTAATATTTTTCCAAATTGAAGTTCACATCATAAGTTACCCTTCTAGTTTCTTTCTCTAGCATAGATTCTCTACCCAGTGTATTAAAGTTTTGACCTCATGACTTGTTTCCAATATTGCTTTGTACATGTTACACTAATTACATTAAAATATTAATTTTGTTTTTTTTTGTACACCCAATGCTCTGATGTCTAGGCATTGAAATACTTTCTGGACAGACAGAAGATTGGTAGGATTGCTACTGCTGAAGAAGTGGCCCATCTGTTTGTGTATTTGGCCTCTGATGAAGTAAGTACCAGACAATAAAATTCTCTCTCACAGAATCTCATACTACCTTGCTGCTTCACAATAGAGAGAATCTGTTTTAGAAGGATTGATAATGTCTTTGAGCTGAATTATTACAAAAATAGAAAACTGGCCATCTTTTACTGAGTTTAAACCTGTAATACAATGCTCTGAATGTTGACAGTGATTGTTCAGGTGTTACATACTTGGAACCATAGCTTGGATGTTTCATGCCCAAGTCATTCTGAACAATAGCAGAAATGATCTTCTCTGCTGTTCCAGGCAGTTTTATTTCCACCACAGCTGGAGCATGTCTTAAGGAGGTAGAATTAAAACGGTTGTCACCTACCTGCACGGCGCAAGGGCAAATGTTTGTGTAGAACTGCTAGAGATTTTAGTGGAAGTTTTAATGCTCAGAATGACCATTCCTTTTTGGCATGAAGGAAGCAATAGACCCATTGAGGTTGTTTTAGACCAAACTCATGATAACTGCTGCACATAACAATGAAAACACATCAAGTATATGAAACATTGTTTCATATATTGTGCTACAAATTTACTATGAATCTAAAATTGGACTGGGTTCCACTGCACTTCTCCAGCACTCCCAGTGAACATAACAAAATACTTTAATGAAATTAGTTTGGTCTTAGTGTTTCCAACACTAATCTATTTCTCATTTTCATCTTGATTTACTATTTTTGTGACGCTGCTAGTTTAATGCTTCAGTACTGACCTAGAGAATAGAATGTCACCTTCTTAGTTGCTTACCTCACTTTCTGCATCATGTAAATTTTCATTTAAGTCTCATTATTATTAACTGATCTGGTCAGATTCTACTCAGCTGAATAGAGCTAATAACATCAGTGTAAAGTATTATTGCTGCGGGTGAGCTCCCTGAAATCTACCTTATATAAATTTCTTATGTTCAGGATGTATTATCATCTGAATGCTTTTAATAATAATTTTGCTACACTCCACTGAGTTAGGTGAAAGGCTTCAAATTTTTTTTTTTTTTTGTATTCTGTGTATTTGGATCTACTGTTTTTTTTAAAAAAAGTTTATATGAAAAGAAATCAATTTCTGATAAAGTTAAACTAGTATTTTCCTGTATTTAATAAATTCATTGTTACTTTTTATATAATTTCAGTCTGCCTACATGACCGGCAATGAACTAATCATTGATGGAGGGTGGAGCTTGTGATCGAGTCTGTCTGCAAACGGAAATTCATGCTATGAAAGGCAAAAAATGGAGAGGATCATGTTTCTCAGTTAAGATAGTTTGCAGAGATTTAAGTCACTAACATGTCTTTCAAAACAAATTTAGTGTATTTTTAACACTTTGTAATCTTTTTCTAAATTTATCTTGCTGATATGCTTTTCCCTAAGTTGTGAAACATTGGACTAAAATATACTTAATGTGACTTCCTTCATAAGAAAGTGTTTAACCTTTAAGATACCAGTGTTCCAAGAATATTATTTAATATACACAATCTGAGTCTTGTTTTAAGCAAATCTAAATGAAAGGAATTAAATATTACCTTTATTCCCAGCCCCTGAAGGATATGCAAGTTAAGCATTCACAATTAGATTTCCTAGTAATGTTAACAGACTATCCAGGGAAAGTAGAAAGAGACTGCTTTTAAATCAGCTGAACTGATCTTGAGCTAAGTGCAGTTTAAACAACAGAAGAAATCAGAAAAAATAGCAATTTTGAAAACGTCAAAGTTCAAATCATTTTGTTGGCGGTAATAGCTGTCCTGTGTTAGAAAACATACTAGTTCTTGCAACCTGTGCTTGAAAGCACTTTGATTTCCAAATTATTAAGCATATTCTTTCTCCTCTCTACTATTATTAGTAAAATGTTCTAGAATTGTAATAACTGTAGAAAAAGTCTGTGTGTTGAATTGTTGGAAAGAATATCTGTCCCAAATCTGAAAACACTTACAGATCCTGAATGGGAAGTGCTGGACAGTCAGGTGTGCTGTGGACGTGGTGTATGGGCACATCAGACTTTCTGCACATACAGTATAAAGTCAATCTGTACATATTCAGCTGCATTGTGCATCTGCAGYATCTGGTTTTCAGTTACCCAGTGAGGTTAGGTTGCTGGAATATGGAAAGATGGGAGATTGTAAATTAAAAAATAGGGCAACAGATTACTGTTAGGAACAGTAGGATTGGCCTTTTTTTGTCTAAGCACCCAAAGCTTATAGACTGTTTTCATGAAGCAGAAATAATGGAGATGAGCCTGCTCTAGTAATTAAGACTAAAATTTGCAGCATGTAGAGAGCATGGAGAACCTCATGTACTTTCGCAATCAGCTTGAAAAAAGGAATACTTTTACTAGTACCAAAGAGGCTCTCCTAGGAAAGAGAGCGGCCAGAACTGATCATTAATGGTAAAGACAACTCCTAAAATGGTCTTGAAAGTATCACTACTATGTCTTTTTTTCATGTACAGAAAAGCACTATGCAAGGGCATTACTGAAGCAGGCATGTGGGAGTAGTATTCTTGCATTTACAGGATGGATCTTCAGGAACACATTCTATTTCCAGCATACAAGCGAAAAGAGTAGATTTTACAGCTCTAGATAGAGCAAATATATATTCCTCGCCAGAAGGATGTGCTAATACTGAACAAATATTGTCAAATCTATAGGCTGGGTGCCAGGATTAGGCCTTCTATTGCTTTATTGTCAAATACCAATGCAATTCATGCTAAAACACAAGACTAAGTTTCTCAGAAAAATGACTTTTTACCCAATAGTTTATGGGAAAAGTGTGGTTTGATGTCATCTTTGTGGCAGCACATTGGAGTGCTGATTTTTGAATCAGAAGCCTGTTGTGGTAAAGGCTCATTTTCTGAACAAAACATGGTTCCTGACCCAAAGATCTTAAGGCAATGAACAAGCTGAATTTCAACACCATTTGTTATACTAATGCACTGTTAAAATTGACGTGAATGATATGGGATGACTGCCTATAAATATGATTACATTAAAAAATTGCACGTAGCTCCAGTGATCTATTTTGTGAATGAAGTTGTGTGCAATTGCATATATATGAAATTGAGGGGTAAAAGGGAAGAATTAAAGGATAGATGCTGCTGAATACGCTTGATCATTCATCAGAAAACCTATAGTTTTCTATATAAACCAAATACATACTAGTTTTGTGCATGTTTTTGTAACAACAACTGCTATGTTTTTAAATGATTGCTTAAGCTCTTTGATATTTATGGAGGCATTAACATAAATCATTTGATTTCCAAAGGTATGAAACATGTCTGGTCAAAATCTGACTTATTGTTTGCAAATGTTAGATTTACTTATTTGCAATTTTTAAGTGGGAAAATATAGCAGAGGTTAGATGCCTCATACTCATCAGGGGTTTAACTTTTACCTTTAATCAYGACTGGAGCATTCTGATCTTGTGTWGTTTGTTTATGGGGACTTGAGTATTTTTTCTGTTTCAATGGAGTGACTCCAGCAGCAAAGCAGGATAAAGTTGAAACAGAAATCCAGAGTTCTCTGAGGTAGATTAAAATGTTAAAAGTTCGGGCTGGCAGGACAGTGTTTCAATGTTTTCAGGGTTTAGTATGAATGCCGAAGTGCTCCTTCAGTGGCAGCTGTAGAAGGCTTACTTTGAAAAGAGAGTATCTCCCCAGTGTGGCAACACTGGGAACTTGTGTTTTCTATTTTGAAAATGTAATTCAGAATTTCAGAGAAATTTCAGTGTATTTATTACATATTGAATTCTAATAATCAACACTTAAAAGCTCACTGATGATTGCAAATATACAAATTAGTTACTTTTTTTTGTCAAAGCACTTTTGCAAAAAAAAAAATTATGATGATACCATCTGCATTTTGCACACAGAGCACTAAAGCACAAGTAGGTTTATCAGAGATGGTCTGAGAAATTGGTGGTCAAAAAAAATTCAAAGGATTTCAACGGAAGTTCCTGGTTCTTGTCCCTTGCCTTGAAAAGCGGTGCTTTTCACAGATGTGTCAACAGCTAAAAATCTGGAGGGTGTTCGAAGGTCTAGGGTTTTCCAAAAGATTTACTAGAATTATTAGATTACTCTGCTCCTTAATGCTCTTGGGACCTCTAAAATCCCTGCTCTGTTTTTTTGGAGCCGTCTGACTCACTTTCTTCTCCCTCCACCCTAGTGGTAATACAAAAGGGAGGTTTTTGACTTCTCAGGTTTTAAGTGAATCTTTTTTCTTTTAGGGGGAGGGTGTGGAGGAGGAACTTCCCTAGTTCACAGTCCTTCTGGAAAATTTTGCCTGATCAAAAAACAGCTTTAATTTTTCTTAAGTAGATTGCCAGTCGGTCCTGTAATCCCAGTAGGAACAAAGGAGCACCATGCTGCATGTGAACCTGCTTCCTCACGCGCCCAGGCCAGCTTGCGGCGTGCGGCTGAGACACAAGCTCTGTCTTGTCTCCTCACGCGTCCTTACGGATGAGGGAAATGCCCTTTGCTCATTTCTGAGCAGTAGAAATATGTTGATAGAAGCACCACAAACATGCAACTGTTTTTATTCGGATCCTAGTGCTTCCCCCACCCCACTGCCTATACTGCTGTCTGCCAGGGAGGGACTTTTCGTAGCRCAAAGAGAAGATGGCATGTGGGAAGCCTTTCAGATCCTCCCAAGCCCGAGGTTTCTGCTGCCTGGTCCAGCGAGGCTGCGCCTTTGGAGGAGGGCCTGTGGCGGCAGCCGTGGCAGCAACAGCAGGGGAGGAGGAGCCGGAGCTGGCAAAGAGCTGTTCCTGCTTACGGCCAGCGGATTATCATCTCCTCATCCCCGCGCCGAGGCGCTGGCCGTGCTGGAGGGGCTGCCCAGGGACCTGCTCTCTCTCCGTGACCCCTGCCGTTCCCCAGGTAGGTCCTCTGCATCTCTCCCCTCYGTCTTGCGGCATCTGCATCCCCTGCGGCTGGAGGCAGCAGGGGGGGTAACGTTGGGGACTGCTTGCTGGCCCTGCAGGCAGGAAGCTAGCAGGGCGGGGGACGGAGCTTGCATCAGGGCTAGCTTGCGTCTCTTTGTGGATGATGCATGTTCTGGGTTGTTTTTTTCCCTTTTACCTAGTCACCTGCCACATGTACCGCCATGTTTTTTCTATTCTGAATGCCTGTTGTTCTGGTGGCGGTTGTGGTATTTTATTTATATTCCTTTCTGTGCCGTCTGTGTGGGCAGAGCAGAAGTGTTGGCAGTCACCAGGGCAATAGAGCTAATGACACAGGCACGCACACGCTGCGCCTGTCACTCATCCTGGAGATCTGCTCTGCCTCGCTTTTCTGCTTCCTCCAAATTAAAACCAAGTAAAATGAGGAGATCTAGCTTTAAAAAACTATAAAGAAAACCCTTCTAATTTCAAAAAAGGAAAGTGTATTTTATAAGGTTCTATTAAAATAAGTCTGTTACCGGTTCGTTTCCAAGATACAGGCCTTAACTCTGTGGTATGAATTCTGCTCCGTGATTTCTTAATCTCTCTTGATTTCTGTTTGCACATGGGACTGAAGTTTTAAAACTAAATAAATAAATACGTAAAAAACCTGGCCTGGGCGCGTGCTTGTGAGCTAAGTACTCCCTTTGGTCTAATCGATCCAGCTAGCTGTTGCTGGAAAGTAACAGCACGGAGAACCTGCAAGGTCGAGGCCTCTGTGCAGAACGGAGGAGGACAGCGCGCACAGTAGCAGACTCTCTCCCTCCCATGTTGAAACCATCCCCAGTAAACCGAAGCAGGAAATCCAGTCTCCTTGCTCAGTTTCTTTCCTTCCCTTTATACATACCCTGTTAGCAGTGCATGCAGGAGCTGGAGTTGTTGTGAGGAGGGCCCCTGTTCCTGAGAAGCATTAATCTAGTCATGTCAGCAAAAACATGGCCTGAAGAGTTGGGACATCCTTCATGCAAAGCTAGATGCAGACTGTCATCATCTTCYGGTCTCCTCCGCCTCCAGAATTACAAAATTAAGAGCTAATTCCCTGATGTAAAAGTAAACAGTAAAAGAATCAATGCACAGGAGGAGGGAGAAACTAGGTTGCTCTCTAACCCAGAACACTGATATCTACAATTCTAGCTAGTAGATTGGCGTTCATGGATTCCTGACCACAGTGAAAAGACTGCACTGGCAAAATCTTGAACAATCCTGTGAGGAAAAACAAAGATGAKTATTTCACTGCAGAATTTTGAGACTGAAACTGTTTGATTCCACAAACAGTAATTAAAACATGGAAAAGTAATTAAATTTGAATGAATTAACAACTTAAACGTGAAAGAAAGTAAAACTATTGTATTAGAGCTACAGGCAAATAGTTTCAACATGTTCTTTCTCTGTGCCTTAGCCTTATCTCAAACCAGTTTCATATCAGAGCAACTCAAAAACACCCAGATCTTACAATAAATCCTGTCTTTGTTATTGGTGTCAATCCATCCTAGATATCACTTATATCTTTATAAACTGAAAGGTTGATAATTGTGAGAACTGGCTCTCTGACATACTTCCAGTAATCTGAGAAGGAATGAATTTCTTGGCTCGAAGTTCTGGCTCAAATTGAGAGGTGCTTTTTATGGCCAGAATAATGTACTAGACTAAAAAGCAAAACAAAACTTCGTTGTGATAGAGATGAACACTAGCAAGGCTTGTCTTCAGATATGTGTATGCAACCCTTAGTGATTCAGACTTGTGAAAATACAGTAAATATTCTCTCATTTAGACACTCTTCRTTTTATTCCACTGATATATCTCTTTCTTGCATCATGTGACAAAAAGAGGACCTATTTGATTAAAGAGTAAGTATAATGACAACTACGCACATGAACTTGGAGCTTTCTTTCCCACTCCCCAAGAGGTTTCTCCACAGGATGTGAGCAACAACGAAGAGCCCTCGGCCATAGCATCATAGAATCAGTAAGGCTGGAAGGGACCTCTGGAGATCTTCTAGTCCAACCTCCCGGCTCAGCAGGGTCACCTAGAGCATGTTAGACAGGGTTGCAGCCAGGTGGGCCCCAAGTATCTCCAGAAAAGGAGACTCCACAACCTCTCTGGGCAAGCTGGTCCAGGGCTCTTAGCCTTACCTGAATACAGAGTGCGAATTGTACTTACTAAATGGATGCAACGTTTGACTTATGACAGGGATCAAAGGCATCTCAGCCAAGTACATTGAGTATCTAAGAGGCAGTGTACCACTTCTGTGATAGGTGACTCTCAAATGGTAAAACACTGACTTTTGTTCCTGGCTGTAAGGAAATTCGCTTAGTGAACACYGGACTCTGTCAGTGGTACCCCTGATACTCCTCCAGCTGAAAGGTTTGAGGGTTTTTTGCATTTTWAAAAAAAAATACTCTGGCAATAAGCACCAGGTTTCTTTTCAATGATCAGTGTGCTTTAAAAGCATGGAGAGAGTTTTCTTGGGCTCACGGAAGCTCCTGGAATTATGAGCTCTATAAATCTTGTTTGAAAGAGAATGTTCCAAGGGCAAGTTCTACTGGAACGAGCGTGAGCAGCACAGCTGGTGGCTGCCTATTCTGTGGGGTGCCAGGGAGGTGCTGGAGAGCGAAATCTCCCAAACCAAAGAAACCCTGCAGGCTGGTTTGTAGACAATTTGGTAATTAAGTAAAATGTGCAGCTCTGATTGGCACAGTAAACCACTTGCCATTGAAGATCTTTGTTCAAACAAACATGGTTTATTTCTTAGGTGTTCAGTCGATGTGTTTGTGATTAGTGATGCCTAACAGAACTGCATTCTTGAAAAAAATCTGTGAAAATCAAGGTGGATCTGGTCAGGTTTTAGGCTAGGAAAAGAAGTCTCCCCTTGTGTCTATGCTTTAGAAAAGGTACTTGTTGTTCTTGGCCGCTGGTACTGCCCTGTTCACAGGCCCTGTGACACTTTCAGGACTAATGATCCTGGCAAGGGGTGTTGACAAATGACCTTTCTACTGTGTTGGTAGAAGGCATAGAAGGGGCAGGTATGGGTGCGTATAGTACAACTATACCTACTTTTGCACAGATGACCACATTTCTAAAATCTTCAGGGTTTATTGTACTCTGTAAACTTAAGTTTTTCTAACACTTTTTGTCTTTAGTTCGTATGTGCAGTGTACACAGACATGCAAAAAACATTACATTATATTCCAAATTGGGCTATGAGAGTTTTTTCATCTGATTTATAGGGAAGGAAGTAATACCACTGAAAAGTCTTGCCTCTGGAAAATTGTATTATTTGTTTCTCTCTAACCTTGTTATTRTTTATTACTTTCCATAGGGTTGCCACAATGGTGAAAGAGGATATCGGAAATGAGAATGAAGATTCTGAGCTGTCAGCGTATGTGAAAGATGGCATGATTCCTATGCACGAGAAAAGTAAGGTAATTACGATCTTAAAGTACAGCTTTAGTCAGAGGAATTTTTCTTCCTATATCTGTTAAAATGCTGAAGGGAGTGTAAAAAGAATTCTCCTTGTCAATGAGAAATTTCCTTGCAATTAACAGATGTTCAGTAAAAAGAAGTTTGTAGTGTGTTGGATGGTTGGAAATCAGTGGTTACAATTTCAGCTTGTTTTAGAAAATTAATCAGTGTAAGTTTTGTAACTAGTTATGAAAAAGAGCTAAATGGTCTTAAGTTTCTTTCTCTGCTTTAAGTTGTGCCCATCAATGTGTTTAAATTTGTTTATGCATCTCTCCCTTTCTTTTTTTTCCATCTATTAAAACTCACAAAACAGTTTTAAACTTCCATATGGATATTTCTGGAATTGACTTCTATGGCTTTGAAAAAGATTAGTGGTAAATGCAAGTAAGAATAAWTTTTTTAATAGAAAAGATACTTCAGAGTGAATGTATGATATTGACTATAGGGATCAAGTGCTATGCTGTATGTCTTTATAAGTGTGAGTAGCTGGTGACTGCTAATCACAGGATAGATAACCACGTAACTGCACTGAAAGCTCACAAGATTTGATGTTCCATCCGTGACAATGAGTAAGGGATGCAAATATATACATATATATATATACATGAGACAGAGAAATAATGGGAAATGTGGAACTACTACTGGATGGAGGCCAAACCACAGTATAGACAAGAATTCCATAGCCATGCTATGACAACCGGCTGACATGAAGGTGAATAATTATAAGGGAAGGTAGATGATTAACTTGTCAAAAATAAGGACCCTTAAATGAAGCAAGATACATACCCAAAAATGGTCAAAAAAATGTTTTGGCTATGAATATGGATAAGTACATGAATCAGTATAAGAGAGCAGTTTCAAGAAACCATTCTTTGAGGAAAAAACTCCGAGTGGTATTTCTCCATCTCTTAACTTACGAGTCTGAGACTTCCAGCAATGGATCATGTGAGTAATGCTTTCACTGGCCGTCTGTGCTGTTTCTTTCTTCTTTGCCTAATCAATAGTGGGTTATGTTATTTTGATTCAAAGCTTTGTAACAGAAGCTAATTAGGAGTTATGTTAAAGGTCGTCTCACTGGGATGATGTTAATGCTGTTAACTTTATTGTGGGATCAAACACAATATTCTGGACTAAAACTCTATCAGGTTGTAGGAAATATTGACAATTATTTTAGTTCATAGAAAAGCCAACCTAAACTCAGCCTGTTAATACTGTTTTTTCATCAAATATGTTGATACTATTGCTGAACAGGTGCTTTTGTGCATTGAGAAAGACAGGAGGTCTCTTGGTCACAGATAAAAAGGCAAAGACAAGTGTCCTGTGGTCTTTCATGTGCAGATCTTTGTATTGTTTAAATATATATAAATTAAAATATGAATATTATATACATATATATATTATATACATGTGTGTGTATATATACACACATGTATATGTTTGTATAATATACACACACGCACATATATATCTTTATTTTTATATATTTATATATAAATAAATTAACAACTGACGTGGCCTGCAGCATAGCAGTTGTTTAATAAATGTGGTCATCAGTAGACAATATTGACCTAGCACATCACATTTGAATGGAGGTGTCTTGTACACCACTACAAATGTATACACTGCCACTTCTGAGAGAATCTCTGTTTTAATTCAGGAAGGGCCAGCAGTGGATGCTAAAGGTCCTGATGGGAATACCCAAACAGAGGAAACCGCTCTCTTGAATCACTGTGCTCAGCAACCTCAGGAACCGATAGCAGGGGATTCAACACCTGCAAGAACTCTGAGGCAAATATTTGCCTGTCCTCCTCAAGGTGTACTGGCCAGAATAGTGACAAACGGTATGTAAGAAAGACGCAGCACAAAATTTTTAGCTGAACTGAGAAACAGCAAAAGTAGTACTTGATTTTTCTGGGTATGATATCTGACTATTTTTCTGGAAAATAATGAAGGGAAATGGCTGTTTTACATAGCACATCTTCTTTCAACATGTTAGTAGAAGAAATATAAGCAGAATAAAGATTTCAATGTATAGTTTTTGTTCCTCCATCCTGTCTTCCGTGTTAAACATGGTAGGTTTGTCTTTGAACTGTGAATTGTTTTGATCAGAAGTAAGAGCTCCTAATTCTTCTTGATTGCTCATTTTTGGGGTGAAAGCATTGTGATTATAAACACAGTGCATTTTTGGCACACTGGATGGTCTATTATGGCATTTAGGCTACAAATACAAGGCTTTGCAATGATACCTCACCTTCTTTTGTTTCTTAACGCTATACACCTCAGGCTTGCAAAGCCAAGAATCCCTTCTCCAAGGCACACTTCCATTTAAGTCTTCCCTACACTGAAGGTTCACACAAAAGAATGCCTGAGTAACCAATTATTTCTGACTTTTCCAAGCAATGGATATTTCCTGTGGGTTTGACTGCTTTCACAGCCTCTGCTCTCTCTCACTTGAGGCGCTCAGGTTGGGTTTTTCTTAATCTTATTTGAGGGTAATGGATGGTAAAGGAGAGATTAGCTGACAAATTTAGAAGCCTAAAAGTGCAATACACTTTCATGTGGTTGTGAAAAGGTGAATTTATTCGGCAGATTTTTTTGTCCTCCTTCACTCTTATGCTTGAATATCTATGCATGTCTGTTTCCTGCAGGAACATGTTTGGAAATCTAGAAAGAGCATAATATTTTCACATTAAGAACTTCTTTTCTCTGTGTTGTACCTGTTTTGCCGCGTCAAGAGAAATGTCTGTACTACCTTAGACTGCCTAGAGACAGGACCTGCTTCAGAATTCCTTTTCCCTCTCGTAGATAGCAGTGTATTGTGTGAACCCATCCAGCCACAGAATTATACTTAAATACTTCTAAAAATGAGGCTGGAGCCACAGTCACTAGTTTGAAGATATACCAGGTTGTACAACAACAGGTTGTTATTGCAATTCTTAGGAAGTGGAAAAGAATTACATGAGTACAAGATACATGTTAGTGAAAGTCTTAACTGTAAGTTCAGGACCTAATAGCTGCTTTACACTGCGGGCTCACTCAGTCTCTTTTGTTCTGTTTTCTTTTTCTGAAGCATTTTTGCATATATAAATTCAGAAGATCAGTTTAGGGAGCATCAAAGCTTAAATACATTGTTATAATTAAACTTGTTTTTAAGATAAGTTGTTTTATTTCTGAGATTAATGGTAGATTTTTCCTTGGTGGAAAAAACAGATATGACCTAATAGTGAACAGAGTCATCCCTGAGAGATTATTAAATACGGATATTTCTTGTCTTGTTCCAGTTGTGATCGTGGTCCTGGTTTGGGCTGTGGCTTGGTCCATCACTGGGACTGAGTGTCTCCCAGGTGGAAACCTATTTGGAATTCTGTTTCTTTATTTTTTTGCTGTCATTGGAGGTAAAATTTTTGGACTCATTAAAATACGAACACTGCCTCCTCTTCCTGCTCTTCTTGGTAAGATATTCTTTTTTTTCTTTCTGCGTAGTTTTGTTGTTCAGACAGTCAAGTAATATCTACATTAAGATTGGGAACAGGCAAACTGCATCAGACTCAATCTCTAGCTTTTCCAAGTGATTTGTATCTCTTGGAAAAGGCGCAAAATCTCCCAACTGGCCCAGATGAAACAGTGTGTTACGAAGGCTCTTTGAGTTCCTTGAGGGCTGGAGAATTGTATACCCAGGCATTCAAAGTTTACTGTCCTTTTGATCCCCTTTACTTAAAATCTGCTTAAAATATCACTAAACAGCAGTCTAATCTGGACCTCCTATTAAAATAGAATAATTAATTCATAAAGAAAATATTGCTGAGCTGTTTTGCATGCATCTCATGCAGGCTATGTTGTTTTCCAAAGAAAACACTGTCAGAATTCCTTTCTATTAGTAATCCAAAGCAATTTCTTTCTTCTCCTATCTTTGTCAAGAAACTGAAACCTGAAAAATTCAAAGGAATACTTATTCTTAAAGTTAATTTGAATCAATCATAAGTGTTTCATATCAATATCTTATTTTACATACAAATGTAAAAAGGTTCTGAGGATGTCAAAATAATTCCTTTTTTATCTCCCATCTTATTTTACATGAAAATGTCAAAACCTTTTCAGACCTCTTTTCTAGAAAAGATTTTAGTTAGTACAGCACTGTGAAGTACTGTAATGCCAGTGGAGCTGAAAAAGGCTATGACTTCTCACCAGCTGTACGCTGGTCCCTTATTATGTTTAATGCATACATGAGTAGAGTAGTAAAACAATATGGCAGGGAAGGCTACAAATACCCACCTGTAGTGCACAGATGTGACTTGTAACCTGCATGTCTGAGGTATAGCGCCTTACACAACTGCATTGCTACAGCAGAAGGGCTAGATAGCTTTTATGCAGTACTATTCTGGCAGCATGTGTGTTCTAGCACTGCTTAGTGTCACAAATGAGAACAAACTCAAAGGAGAGGGAGGACTTACTTACATATAGTGTGTGTGCCTGCAAGAACATGAACACAGTTTGGCAAGCAGGAAGCTTGTCCTTTCTGAGTAAAAACTCTCCCTTAAAAAAGAAAAATTTTGTTTTCTGATTGTTTGGATTCTGCTTTTGTTAATTCCATCTGTATCTGAAGGTTGTGAGTTGAGCATGAAGCTGCTTGTCAGTCAGGGAATACTGAACAGGAAACTTCAGCATGACTGCACATGTCAGTTGAGTTGCTCAGGACAGAGTTAATTGTTTAGATTCTCAGTCTTTGAGGCAATTTGGAGAAATCTGAGTCAGATGAAAAAAAGAAAATATGTTTGAATATCCTTTTTAACATTAAGAACACAGATATTGTACTCTTACCTGGGAATTCTTGCCTTTGATCCATCTGTACTAGGCTCAGGAGTTTAATGCTACTCTCAGCACTGTATACCTTGTGATGAGCCTCTGTCCATGAGGAAAAAGGGAACGAAATTGCTACCAAAAAAATCAGATAGGCATAGTACACTTCAGGTACATATTGCAGACAAATGTCTGCAGCAGGCAACATGGGGCAGAACAATGAAGATATCCCTTTAAGGTGGATTTTTGGCTTTGTTAAGCAGACTTCTAGATCTGGGCAGCTCTCATGGCCTGGACCTCATGCAAACATTGAATAGGGCACGTGATCATTGTGTTAGCTCACAGGCTGACACTATTATCATGAGGCACTGCAAATTAATTATACCACTGTTTTTTTTGTTTTTTGTTTTTTTTTTTTTTTTCCAGGAGGGTGTAGGAAGATCAATGTCCAAAAGTTTAGAGTGTTCCAGGACAAATCAAGTCCACAGCTAAAGCTTACAGGCTCATAGCAGGCTGTGAGCAAGCTAAGCACAGTGTGTATGTTTACTTTTGGTCTTTCCCATTTCTTAACGTGGCTAATAAGTTATGCCACATAAAGGCATCTTTGAATTGTCAGGCCTTATAGTGGTGAATCTTTGCAGATTATATTTAAAGTTAACCTTTCCCATACTTTTCTGCATCTTTCCAGGACTACAGTTCAGATAGCAGAACTGTCTAAGTAGGGACCTCCTGCAAAGCTAATATTTACAAAAGGTTGGATTTTTGGAAGTCAATCAAATAGAGAATAAAAGCAAGTTCCTAATTGTGTTCCCTCCCGCACCTTTTTTTCCACTTTGCACGTGTGTTGCATTGTCAAAGCATTTTAAAATCTGTTAGGTCATGATTAGCCTTTTTAGATTACATTTTCCAAAGAACTCAATATTATGGTTCCTGTGATATCTGCATTTCTTACACCTAGGAGGATTCTTAACAATTTCCAGCTTCTGAAATGTCCAATTTTAGATCAAATTTTCTCTGTTTAAAACAAGCTAACAGGAAAAAAATACCTTTCAAGGATGCAGAGATGTCTCTGTTTGTGGTATATATGACCTGCACCTGACAGCCAAAGCTGAATTCTGTTAATTCTTACCAATGCTATATTTCAGCATCCTGCAGATTTCTTCATTGGTAATTTGGTGTGCCCTAAGCCTCTTTCATTGCTTTAAAAACATCTCTCTTTCCTTGCCTCGGTCCCCATCCTTAAAATGATGCTAATGATACAGAGCAGGAATTGTTTCTTTGTCTCTTACAAATACATACATAATACAGTAAATCTGTTCTTTAAAATTTGTAGGTAAGCCTGTAATGCAGTAAAAAACCCTCAATTGACAGCAATTTGTTTGTTTTTCTTTAAGGGATGTTACTTGCTGKTTTTTTCATCCGAAATACCCCAGTCATCAGTGACATCGTCCAAATAAACCTTCACTGGTCTGCAGCACTGAGGAATATTGCTCTTTCTGTTATCTTGACTCGAGCAGGACTTGGCCTGGATCCAAAAGTATGGGACCAGCTATTTGTGAAGCAAATCCTGTAATAGTCCTCAAAAATATTGAATAATTGGTTCTGTTAAAAGTATTGAAATGTTCAGTCTTAAAGAATTTACAAATTAGAGAACTACAGAAAGCATAGATCCTAATGTAACATATGACTATATGTTAATCACAATTAGCAGTTAGATTTGTAATGTAGATGAGCAAAAAAAAAAAAAAAAAAAAAAACACGGAAGAAGTTGGATTTGTCTGCTTTCCTCCTTGTCTTTGAAAGAAATAAAATACGAACTTTGAACAGGACATCTGGAGGATCTGCAGTCCTTCACAATCGATCGGGAAGTTAATGCTTCCTGACAAACTCCTTGTCAGTTTACGTGCTGATAAAATAACAAGTAATGAAGGGAGCCCCAATCCTAGAAGAAGAATATTATTTATGGTGACACTGACCAAACAAATCTTCAAGTTTTGTTTAATTTTTTGTTTCATTACAAGTTCTATGCAAATATTAATTCTGGAGATGATTGCAGCTGTACTACAGAAATAGTGTTTCACATCTTGTAAAGCCCATAATGCTTCTGTGAACAAAAGGCAATTCTCTTCCGCACACCGTGAAACTTGACAATCCCTGTATTAATGAAGGCAAGATTTTGTCTGATCAAACTCAGCTAGTTGAAATAAAGCTATATCATTATTGGCCTCTAGCTATTCAAACTCCAGGAGCTGTTTAAAGTTTATATAAAATTTAGGCCAAGTTTGATTAGCTCAGGTCAACTAAACTGATTTTCTTAACCAGGATAAAAATTACAGTTGCCAATGATTTTTACAAAAAATAGAATTCTCTTATTCTTCAAAAATGCCTAGTTTCCTAGATTGCTCTCATCCATTTTATCAAGATGCTGCAGTTTTTTTTAGCATGGATTGTGCATTGTTAAACACAGCTTAGATGCTCACTTCTGTTAAATTTATCTCTAATCTATGAAAACTTTTTTGGCCAACGGAAATCCATCTTTGACTGACTTTTCTGCCATGTGGCAATCCAAACTCCGCTGCTGGAACTCTGCATGCAGCAGCTGGAAAGACAAGGATGTTGGTTGCTCTGGTGATTCTCAGTACTAATCATGGTGGGATAAATTGTGTCAGTAAAGACTGTAGCTCGCTGTGATATTTTTCAGTGTCAGAATTAGAGACTTGTCCTAGCAGAGTTGTGTTTACAACTAATAAATGTTTGTTATGAGTAAACATTCGCTTTTAGAAAAGTTGTTGGACAGAAATTACTGAGCCAAATTGAGTTTATACTGCTCTGGATATCAAGCAGGAGGCAATTGAAAGAGGTGCTTGGCTCCTTTCTCAACGTTTAAATAGTTATACAGCTTTTCATGATTTATTCACAGACCTTGATAATTTTTTGGTGCACTCATACAACTTGTAGGATTATGTCAAAACATAATATTTTGTGGACAGAGTAAATGACCTAGAATAACTGTGAGTGAGTTAGGTGCTTTTCAAATGGATCCCAGCTAGTGCTGACATTGTTTGCACAAGAAGCCAAAAGGACTTTCTTCCCATGCTTACTCAGATGCTCAGGAACCTTATCAGACATGGATCCAGTGTGTTTCACTACCACACTTGCAATTTTAAATCCAAATCCAGTTGTGCTTGAGCCTATCTCTGGTTTAGGTCTTATAAAAACTACCACAACCTGTATTGCAACTCCAAGTTTTTTGTTTTTTTAAACAAGAATATCAGATCTTAAGTATTTTTTCCTCTCTATGATGCCAAGGGTATAGATGCTAATGTCTAAATGTGCTTTTATTATAGGCTCTTAAGAAGCTGAAAGCAGTTTGTTTACGGCTTTCTTTTGGACCATGCATCTCAGAGACATGCACAGCTGCTGTTCTTGCCTACTTCTTCATGCGTTTGCCGTGGCAATGGGGATTTATATTAGGGTAACATATACTCTTTTCTCTTGTATGACAAAGATGACTGTCTTTCTGCTGTAGCTACTTGATCCAAACACAGTTTCAGTTCTCTGCTAAACAGAGACCTCAGTTTAATGCCAGTTAATAGTGGCCTGCCCTGTGGTGAAATACGATGGAAGATGTGCTTAGCCCCTGTGGTTGTTTGCTTACCATCCCAGTCTGGCTCTGTGGCTAGTTTAAAGGTCATGTTTCCTGACTGTGAAGGAGTACTTGCATCATTACTCTTCTTTGTTTGTGATTTGAGCGCTTAAAGAAGGAAGAAGGATGATGTAAATCTCTGGGTCTTTAACCACAACACAGAGGGCCTTTAGGGACTGAAAATGATAGCACAGTTGGGAGTATCTTTGTGCTGGAATTCAAAATTTCCACTTGAAGAGATGTACATAGGACAGTCTCCCTGTCACTGTCAAGAGTAAGGATGTGGTATGTTGCATTCTGGAATAATATCCTCCAAGAGGAAACATTTTCCATCTAGGATCCATCTAAGCTGGTAGACTCAGTCCAGACCTGTATATTGGAAGATGATGGATGACATTCTCCTCCTCTACCACACATGGATTTTAACGAGAAGGAGTTAGGCTCCCGAGTCATAAACATGCCTAGATCAGGTCCCTAAATTGGATAATCAGGGGATCTATCAGGGAACAAACCTGGCTTGCAGTGTACACTCAAGTCCTAGTCCCTAGAACTCTATTTTCAATACTACTGAGCTGGCAGGAAGTAAAAGCTGATTCTGAATCTGCGTAGAAATATCCTTGCAATTAACAAGGAAAGATTTTAAAAAATTGCAAAGGTCTGTGTATTTATGCTTTAAAAGAAGTAGGGTCAGATGTTTGGAGGGTTTTTTTTTTCAGTTCCTTTTTCTTAAGAGAGTGAAACCATGTGTTTTCAGTTTTGTTCTAGGTGCTGTTTCCCCTGCTGTTGTGGTGCCGTCAATGCTGATACTACAAGCAGGGGGATATGGGGTGGAGAAAGGTGTCCCAACTCTGCTAATGGCTGCTGGCAGCATTGATGACATCCTGGCCATTACAGGTTTCAACACCTGCCTTGGGATGGCCTTCTCTTCCGGTAGGCTTGTTGCTCTGTAGCTGGTGAAAGCCAGAACAAATAGTCATATTTTGAGGATTGCGTGTTCTGTTGTGACTGACTGGTTCATATCTTAACAATATCCCACATAAAGTTCACGTATGATCAAAAGTCTCGGCGTAACTTTGTCTGCTCTCAGAAGTTGTGGGTCACACAGACTCTGGCAGATCTTTTTTCCTGCTTCCTTGGCTGCCAGGTCTGGTCGCTGCAGGCCCCACACAAGTGCTCTCAGACTTCCCTGGGCCTGGCTGTGCTCTGGCAGCGGCTTTCCCTGGATTCTGTGGTACACTTTCTTGGCATAAGCTTACAAAGAGAAAGACATACCCCATCCAGTTCTTTCAGACCCATAGATTCCCTCCTGAACCCCATCACTCCCAAATAATTAAAACACCCTTGTAAGTCTAACAGTGTTTGTGACTGAAGGATCTGCTTAAGAGTTACCAAACCCATTCTGCTTTTGCCAATAGGTTCTACTCTGTACAATGTGCTCCGTGGAGTGCTGGAGGTTGCTGTTGGCATAGTAGCTGGGGGGATTCTGGGAATGTTTCTTCGGTATTTCCCAAGCCATGATCAGGTAAAAACTAAGAATAAAACTTTTATTTTTTGAGGTTCTCTATAAAGGGATGCTATCCTTAAACTATTAATTTCCAAGCTTTGAAAGAACCTATTTTGGGGGAAAGCTGGGTACAGCGCTAGCAGCTTCCAGAATGTAAATCCCATGAGGCTATAATGTGTTTTGTAGTAGATTATTTGTTTACTACAATAATAACAATACATGATCTCAGAATCCTTCCCAATAGAGAGAGTTGGAACCCCAGTTCACCATTCTGGTCCACTGAAGCGGGTAGAAACCTTCACACGTGAAAGGAGGATTCTGATTCCAATTTCACACAGCAAAATAATCAATAGAATTGATATGCTTCACATTTGCCTCTATAAGAAATTTCCGGTAGGTACAAGAGCAAAAAGGAGCAGAGCAGATCATCGGTTTTTAAGTAATTTGGCATATTATTAACACTAATTAGAATGTGTTGCCTTCAATAAAAATTAAGTTTGTGATAGATGAATTTGATACCAAGTGGCAATTAACTGAACAGAAATTTGTGTAGGTAAGTAAATGCCTTCTGGGCTACTGAGGTCAATTTGCAAAGCATCTAGTGCCCTCAGTGGAACCAAATGTGTTTTCTTAATAAATAATATGAAAAATGTGATACAGGAGCCCACCTGATAAATAGGAATGGTGGAGCAGAACTGCAGAGTTCATATGATATAACTGACTGCTATGAGACTCTATCAAATAAACCCAGACTATTCCTGACAGATGTTTGTTCAACTTGTCCTTAAAAACATCTAGTGGCAAGGATTCCACCCCTCCTTGGATAAACTGTTCTAGTGTTTGACCGTACAGTTATCACAGAGTTGAAATAGGGATGTTAGAACAGAACATTATGTTCCTTGTGATACAAAAAGCCGTTTGTGCACTGAGCTTTCATACGGGCAGAGGAAAAGAAATATTAAACTTCCAGAATATTAATTTCCCAAGAATTAGAAACCCTCAACCCAAATCAGTAGTTCAAGTCTTACTTGAAAGCTTTGATTCCTTTTTTTATGGTATCCTTTGTAATTGTCAAAATGAAAAGTAATGTTTTTTTCTTCTATTTCTAAAACCTTTTTTTTTGTTCTTTTCTTTCCTTTGTTGCAGACATCTCTGGCATGGAAGAGATCATATCTTGTTCTGGGTCTGTCTATGTTTGCTGTTTTTGGCAGCATCTACTTTGGTTTCCCTGGATCAGGAGGGCTCTGCACATTAGTCTTAGCTTTTGTTGCCGGTGTGGGATGGTCTGATGACAAGGTGAATGTTTCCATAAATAAACACACCATACCAAAGCTCACTGAATGCACAGCCTAGCAGGAGTTTGGACTTTTGGTAGGAGTTTTAATGGTGCTCTTACAAAGCGTTAAGGGATGTACAGATTTAAGCGCTATTCTGTTCCAATTCTGAAAGTCTTTAACATTTAGCACAACAGAAAGTTACAGTCCATGACTCTATATATCAATATATAGTGTAACATATACTGACAGAGAAAAGCTCACTTTTGAGCTTATTTTAGAAATCAGCAGGTTATCTCTTAAGCCCTGTTAAGGTTTAATTTTAGACACYAGTGCATTATGTTTTAAGCCTTGTTAAAGTTTAATTTTCAAGCCACTTGACTAGAAATCCAAAGCTTTATGCCCCAGTTCTGTGACAGGTTCCCTAATCTTATACAACTTTTTAAGGTCAGACTTGCAATTAGGTGCCCGGATATGATAGTGCACCTGGCCTGAATTTCATGAGATTTTTTTTCCCCTGTATTTTTGGGGGAGATGAAGAGGGAAAAGAGTTATAAACCATTATTTCATGTTTCCCACATCCTGGTCAGTGCCCACATTAAATGGTAATGTAAAGCCTTACAAACTTTCATACAAACATATATACAAAAGGCGTACCAAAGACTATGTTTTTAGCTGCTTGTTCTCAGCAACCAAACCTGCTTTCTCTTACTGTCACTGCCCCACTACATATTTGTATCTTGGTACATCTCACTGCCTCTTTTTCATGATACCATCTACACTTACTGTTTTGAGAGGATCTTCTCCACAGCTGCAGCCTTGGATGTGTAGTGAGAGAAGGGAAAGGAAGAGGGATCAGATATATCAAAGCCCTCATTTGCATGAACCATTTTACCTTATCACATGGTCCCATCCAGACCTTGACTTCAAGCTTTGAAAAAGTAACATACAAGAAATCGTAGTTTCTATATAATACACTGCATTGCTGTCCAATTCTAAAAGAAGGGAAGCTCAGCTTGGGACTTAACTACTTAAGTACATTGCAGCTTATCAAGCTCACTGTTGAAAGAGGTCTGCTTGTAAGCCGCTTCAGAAGGAAGGTCCCTAAAAGACTGTGCAGTTTGTAAATGCTCAGTTTAAATTCTTTTGATCAGTAGATTGGGCTTCTTGGTCTTAAGAATGTTGATTTCAGGTGCCTTAGCTCTCTTGTCAGATACAGCCAGAGAGGTCTGCTCACTATATACTCAGTGTGTTACTGAGATTTTCCTGCTGAGCTTCTCTATAGCTATGACACTGTCTTGTGCCATCCCTGGTGGAAGTGGCTTAGCAAGGGCTGTCCACAGAAATCAATGAACATTGTTCCCATTGCTAAAGCAGTTACATGGGCAGTAAGCAGACTGAAATGTTGCTAACATCAGTAAGAAAGATATTTTTTCCTCTAAAAAAGAAGAGGAAAATAATAAGGAAAAATCCAGAAAATTAAAAAAAAAATGTTTAGCAGTCTCTGCTTTCACACTCTTAGGCCTGGACACCATTTGCTATTGTAAAATCCACTTAATTAAAACAATTAAATGTACAAATACACCTCTTCACATAAGTGAAGACCAAACAAAAAGAAAGCATGGTTTGGTACTTGCATAACACATCACATTGAAAATTCAATACTCTTCACTAATATGGGATTTCAGACTTCCTTAGCCTAACTTTGCTCCTGTTCATGTGTAGTGAGGCCTCCAACTGAGTGCAATAAGGGCAGAGTTAGGCCATTACTGAAGATTTGACCTTGTTAAAATATAAATAGAGGAACAAGTTCAATCACAGTTTCTGATGGCTCAGGAGCTTTGGTAAAACTATTCAAAATACATCATCCTGAATATTGAAAATCAGCTATGCTTTAATTATTTTCTCCTCTAATTTGAAAACCGTTTTGTTACTATTCATGCATTAGTGATTTCTTTTCCTCTTCTTGAGAGAACAAATATTCATTTACTAGCAGAGCTAGTTACTCTGACCTCTGAAGATGTACATCTCACTTTGAATCCTGTAGTATTAGGTCAAATAGAAAGTTCTTTATAAACTGAGAGTCTGAGGAACAATTCTGACCAGTCTTTATGATAGATTTTTCACCTTGTCCTTTGATTAATTGAATGTTGTGTGTATTTGGCCAGATTTTTGTGAATTTATAGGTTATTTCTGTTCTTGTTGCAGAGGGAAGTAGAAAAAATTGTTGCAGTTGCATGGACTGTCTTTCAGCCTTTTCTCTTTGGTTTAATTGGAGCAGAAGTATCTGTCATGTCTCTTAGGCCTGAAACTGTTGGTAAGATCATTCACTAAGTTATCTAGCTTTCATTACTAGCTTCCAAAGAATCTCCATAAAGAAATCTAAAGCAAAGCAACCTCTATGGCTTAAAAAAAAAAAAAACAAACAAAAAAAAGTCACTCTAAAGCTACAATTTTAAAAAGCTTGTTCTGCGCGGGCATTTATGTGCAATAATCCTGAGAAGTCTTTGTCGTTGTTGTAGGGCTCTGTATCGCTACATTAAGCATTGCCCTCGTTGTACGAATCCTAGCAACATTCCTAATGGTGTGTTTCGCTGGGTTTAATTTCAAGGAGAAAGTATTTGTCTCGTTGGCATGGATGCCCAAAGCCACTGTCCAGGTAAAACAATCCATCACTTCCATTACAAGCTGCATTTATTGCCCTTAGTAGAACTCTTCCCGGCTAGCATGGAAGTAAACTGGGGGGGAGGACAAGCCTATTAACAGCTTAGTATAGTGTTTGTACTACTCATATTCTAAACAGCTTGGCTCTTAGTCTGTTGGGGAAGTGCAGGGGCCTTCCTCTATACAGTGTAAGGGTGTTTTGCTTGTATCTGAGGTGGTACTTGTGTGAATGACAGTGAATTGTACATACAAATTCTTTATTGTAGAATAGTTACTATTCAGATATTGCAGATTATTTTGCCTTTACATACAGATTTTGAGAGTTTCTATCTTGCAGCACATGAATTGTCTTCTGGGACAGGCTCAGCAGAGGCTCAGAAGGGGTCTTAGTTTGAGGTAATTTTAGAGAAGGGGTGGTCTGACAGTCTTATTGCTAGAGAACGCAGCCTGCCTGAGGCTTCTATTGCCTTTGTTTCAGTGATCTTAGGTCATTTAGGACTTTGTCTCAGAAGCATAATTATTTGCAAACAGAAGTAGTTAATCAAAGCAGGCAAGGAATATTGCAAGCTTCATAAACTAAACTTTCGGAAATTGCTACTGGCTGACTACATCAGGACATGCTCTCATTGTACAGCATTTTGACAGTCGCAAAATGAGATATACAGGTCCACTTCATTAATCATACCTCCCCCAGAAATGGGATAACATGGCAGCTCGGTGTTTTTCACAGGGGCAACCAACTCATTAACTTAGGAAATTCAAAGTGTAGTCAAGTGAAAATCATTACCACAGATGTAAAATAACCCTTACATTTCTACGTACTGTCTCGAGGCTAAGCAGATGCATGAGATGTAGGACTTGTATTGAATATGAACTGAATGATAAGCCCCCTTTTTTTTTTCACGCTCTCAGTACTCCATCTCAGCAATGCTTTCTTTCCTGCAGGCTGCAATAGGCTCCCTTGCCCTGGATACTGCAAGAAGTCATCAGGATGAGCAACTGGAAAAGTATGGAATGGATGTACTGACAGTAGCTTTCCTGGCGATCTTGATCACGGCTCCAATTGGAGCCCTGGTTATTGGCTTGGCAGGGCCCAGACTTTTGCAGAAGGCTCAAACAAATAAGAAGGAAGATGAGGAAGGTGCTGAGGCTGGAGAAGAGCCAGAGACCTGTGAGAGTTCGTAAGATAGATGCGTACGGGAATACAGTCCTTCAGCCTCTGCTACGTTTGTCGAGTAAACACTGTGCGTCTTTTAATCTTTCTGGGGGAAACCAAAACAAGCATCCGTTGTATCTACTATTTTAAAGCAGCCCTGGTGGAGTTTTTCCTAAAATATTTTTAACTGTTGATGGTGCCTTAAGAGATGAATGAGCTAAACATACAGTGAATAGGCTGCCGAAGCAATGAGTCACTGGAGAAGTCGGCAGTCAACAGTTATTTGAAACGTGTGGGTGTGAGGCCAGGAAGAGGATCTGAATTGTTCAGGCGTGGAGTTGGAGTCATGAGATGGAATATAAACAGAAGAAAATGGAGACTAACATAGTTAACTTTTGGTGGCTGGAACTGGGCTGTGAGATGATGAGTTCAAAGGCTCAAGAAACGTGACTTCTGAATTAGACAGGACTGTTCACACTCAGTGAACAAGTCCTGCCACTGGGGTTGGTGATTCCCTCTCCCTCCTCATTTGTGTTCCAAAACATGCCTTCTCCTATTGCTGTTCCTCCCCAGAACTCATGCACTGCTTTGTGCCTTCAAGGGACTGTCAGCTCTATCGTAGCGAGAAACAGCAAGCAGTATGAGGTGCTGGAGGAGACGGTCAGCTCTGTCAGGGACTATGGTAATACAGGAGTAGCTAGTGCTGACAAAAGGTTGCAGGGTRGGTATAAGGACTGGGGAGGGGGTTATATAGGATTGGGATGGCTGCTTYACCTGTGTAAAGGGAAGGAAAGCCACTTCATCAGCCACTAAAGTGCTGCTTCCCATGTTCTGGTGCTGATCACTGTACAACGGAGGGGTGARCTGCCTTAGGATGGGGTTTGTGGGCAGAGCAAGGCCAAGGTAGCAGCGAGTTGCCCCTTTCTTCCTCAGCTTCTTTTGGGGAACTCAGCAATGGGTTGAGAAGAGGTCTGCCACTAAGATGTACAGACTAGCAGGTATCTCCTATTGCTCTATCCTTAAAGTAGTTAAGACAGAGCAACACATGATCTGGCCCTTCTCACATTTGTATTTGGTTAACTGCAGCAAGGTAAAATAGGTATTTGCTTTAAAATATAGCCAACCAGTGCTCATTTTCCCAAGAGATAGCTGGCTGGCTTGACTGTGGAGAACAGAGGCCTCTCAGATGCTGCAGAGTATTTTTGCCTATGACTGATGCAGAAAAATGCTAGAATTTGACACGACCAGTCTTGAAAATGCTGTGCTGGGAGGAACAGTAGAAACTGGGCAGGGGCTCACCCCACCTACGGTGTGAAGGCAGGYGTCCTGAGGAGTCCGTACGAGGGAGGCAGCACCAGCGCTCGCGGGACATCCCCACAGGTGATGCAGGTCTTTAGATAGGCATGTTCCASGCAGCTGTGGATCACAGTAATGGCTGGCAACACTCTTCTGGAATCTCTTCCCAAAACATTTTACCGGGGGAGCAAAAAGCTCAAATGTTATTTTTCTCCTGCTCCATTTTACTTAGTATAGATGCTTCCTGCCCAGTCAGTGCAATATTGTTCACATTTGATTTTTTTTTTCTTGTGTAACCTGTTACAGCTTCCTTCCTTCTTTCCTTGACTGTCCTAAAACCAGGAGTAAACTCTTTTGTTGATCAAAAACCTGCTCTTGCCTTTAGCTTTGGTACCAGTCAGGATTTAGTACTGTCTTACAGGTAAYAGCAAATCTTTATTCTGCTGCATTTTGTACCACTGAATGTCAAACTAGCTTGCTCTGAGCAAGTTATTCCCTGCTCCACTCTGAGGCATGGAGTCAATATAGCACCCTTCAGAAAGAGAGATTTGTTTACTTTTTTTTTTATTAGATGTTAAATTATGCCTGAAATCTAGGTGGACAATGGCTGCCTGCTGAGCTCCATACTACAATATATTGATCTGGTTTTACAAGGATACTATATAAAATGATGTATCCAGAGATTTTTGGTATCTGTAAGTAAGAGATTAATCATTTTTGTTTTAGTTCTTACTTTTAACAAGTCAYGTATTTTTAAAAAGARAAAAAAWTTTTTTTACAGAGAACAACCACACATTTCTGAAACTAGTATTTGTAGAGTGTATGTGTATACTTGGGTATACAGAGTAATTATAGCACAGTATGTGAGCCTTTTTTATATGCCTTTCTTTCCAAGCCAAAAAAAAAAAAGCTTTCTGAAAATATTTAAGGTTCATAGCCTGCAACTCTGGCACAGTGATCAAAAATATCAGGAATTTCTATGGTAAGTTTTTTTTTTTTTTTTTTTCCCTAACATTTGTAAAGTACTATTACTTAATTTTCACCAAGTTTTCTTACCATATGTGTTGCTGTTTTCTCTGCTTCCTTAGGGAACATACAATCTTTAGTTAGTTCAGTTTGTCCTTATCCGTGACCAGAAAGGAGGATGCTTTCAAACTGCACAGACTGATGAAGGGTTGTGGTGCTGCACTTGATAGTTACTGTATCAGCCACTGACTTCTGTGTGTGTTGTATGTCCTTTRAGCAGCTACTGGAGGTGCTCAGTGACTTAAACAGAGGTGGTTTTAATAGGAGCTTTGTGCACCTGGAAATTCTAACAGCTGTGGAGGTGTTACCGAATTGATACAATGAGGGAATATGGTGTTCAGTTCATCTGTGGCTATTTGTAAAACCATATGTTTTACATGGAGATAAATGGTAGCTGAMGTTGTATGTGTTTTATATTTTCAAAAAGTTTTATAGAGTAGAATGTTCCTATAGGGAAGGATCACAATGTGAAATTTGGAGTCTTTTCAACAACAGAAGGGTGAAGTGCAAGGATTATAGCCCTTTAACTTTGAACACAATCTCAACTACGCAAGGAAAACTCTGAGAACCAGCCCTTGTTCATGAGGGCCTCTAACACTGGCTCACCATCATAGAAACATCTCATAAATTGTATTTACCATCTTCCCTTAACCTGTCTCAATGCACTCTCCCAATTTATTCATTAGAATCACTCCCACCATTCTGAATGCTTGAATAGCTATGCTGAAAGCATCTTGTTTTCTAATTTAAACACTGTCAGATCAATCTTCCTTTCCTCCCTGCCATATGTGGATGTTTCTTCCCAGGCCCCCATCCCCAAACTGTATTAAATCTTGAACAAGAATCAGCTTGAAGCTCTAAAATGAAAAGCATTAATGCTTTATAATGCTTCTCTCCTTTGCCTTTCAGTAGGGAACAAAACACTCGTTTCTTGCCCTGAAAAGAGAAATGATATTGGTGCTAAAACAAACCATGATTTTTTTTTTTTAGTAAGTATCATGACTACTTCAGCTGATTTTTAAACAGCAGTTAATTTTAAGAGATATGATTTCACTGTTCATCTGAGCCGATGGAGTCAAGACAATTAAGGCCACCTCCCTTTTAACAAAATGCCRTGAAATCTTTCATGAATAATGCACAAATTTAAGCCAATAAAATCTTTACACCATACCAAAGAGTCTCTCATTTGCAGCAAATAAAATTAGAGTGCAATGTGCAGAAAGCTGTAACTGAAGTCCTGCTGTCACGCAGACATAATCACATACGTAACGTGGCAGAGCGCTTTATGCACGAGGAGTTCGTGAAGGTTCACAGAAGCCTCTGCAGCAGAAGGCTCTGACAGCTCAGCGCGTTCCTGTCTGTGTGCGGCGGGCAGCTACAGCAGGCACCATATGGAAAAAGACGGAAATTGGCCATCTGGAAGCAAGAATTTGCACAGGCCAGGGGATGCAGTGATAATGTAAACATGCATAATCACTGTTTTCTCTATTTCAGCCTCACTTCTGAACATGGAAGTCTAAAATTGTGAAAAACATGGGATAATATAGCCATGACACAGTGAATGATACAATTCTTATATTTTGCTCATGTTGGTTGCACCTTAAATACATTTAATATTTGACACAAATTGGACACCTTTCTCTATATTTGTTTTACAGGTTTATTTGTAGGTTCATTACAACCATTGTTCAAATTCATAATCAAAAGCAAGTACTACTGCTGTAGTAGTATGTCACGCAGTCTTGCTTTCCCTGACTTTGCATCAAGATTGTGAAGATCTGATCCGCCTTTTTTTTTTTTTTTTTTTTTTTT
>NW_028187188.1:1838555-1852637 GCF_003343005.1 Rhea americana | reverse complement strand
TATCTTTTTTTTTTTTTTTTTTTTTTAAGAATTTTGGGCAAATTTATCAAATTAATTTGGAAGCTCTACATAAAGGGGAAAGAGTGAAAAAGTCATTCAGTGACAAGACATAGCCTAGTGAATAACTTTAAACTCATTCTCAAAAAACATCAGTGAGATATAAGGCTCCACAGACACTTTAGTTTTTATCTATCCCCACCAGGTTTAGGAATATAATATGAACTTCTTAGGAATTCTTTGGGTGACGGATTTTTTTAAAAGATAGAAAATTTGCTGATTGCTTATACTTGTCATACAATTAAAGTAAGAGCATTTCAGTTTCACATTTAGAGCATAAAGTGGCTGTTAAAGGAGTCAGCAATGTGTTTGTTTTCTTCCTTCAGCCCAGTGTCCTAACTTGATAGAGAAACGTCCTGTGTATGGCTTGCAGATGAGGAATCCAAACTGTCTACAGCACAAGATCAGACAAACCAATCCTAGACAGTGTTGCAAAGTCAGCGGTCCATTCAAGTATCATTTACTTGGCAAAAGCTGTTGGTACAGATGCCTAACTTCAAAAACAGAGGAAGCACGGAGGACTGGAGTGACTCCTGTAGCTGTTGGTGGCATTTTCTCCTTCATCCTAGGTACATTTTGCTACCCTCCTCAGCACTGCTGTGATATTAGCATATTGCATGCCAATTTTCAGCTGGCAGGTAGGCTGAAAGAGAAATCTGTCCTTGGCAACCAAAAGCAGCAGCATTCTTAGTTTGAGTTTTCTGCAGTAAAATTATTACAACCAGCGTTGTTAAGCTTTTGTTTACTTTGCTTTTTTAGCTGCACAGTTGCAGGTGGCATTTGCAGAAGATTAAATGAATTGTTCTGCCAAGGGTATTAAACTAAACCTATGAGCATGTATAAACCAGATATGGAGGGATCCTTTCTACACCTAACATAGGGTGTTCTAACACCCTGTGAGGTGAGAGGGGAGTGTCTGACTCCAATTGCCATGAGAGGCCATATTACCTACACAGATTCTGAAATGCAAGGAAATGGTCGTTTATTTTGCCTGTGATCTTTATTATTATCTTGTGGAAATGACTACAACGTCGTTTCCAAAAAAGATCTGTGAGCGAGTACTGCTACTGCAGGTATATGCTGTATACAYGTTCTATTCACCTATAGACAAAACCAAAGAAAAAGGTATTTGTGACTTCTCGTAGCCACAGTCGTAGATGGTTTAGCAGCAACGATGTMATCTAATAGTAGTGGGGAGAAAAAAATCAATTACATAATCAAGCCAGGTTAGAGATGGAGTCAAGAAGTAAATCCATCATTCCCCTTTTAGACGAGTTTTGTGGGGAAAAACCAAAATCAATTTTACTGTGCTGCTTTAGCAGAGTTCTGAGTACAGCAAAGGAACTGAATACAGAAGATGGATTCAATTCACTTCTGAAACTTCAGAGGAAATCAAATTATCTGAATGCAAACATATTCTGATAAAAAGCTAGAAATGCATACAGGCTTGCATATATTAACAGCCTGTTGCAGTAGGCTGTGGATTGCAAAGCTGGAAAATGCTATCTAAACACAGGCTTTTGTATTTCATCTATCAATACCTTCACCAAACCCAAGAATTTGGGCTTGCACTCAACACTGTTAAGAGATTACAATTAGAAAACCTGCTTAAAAGACTTAACATGGGTTCACTAGTATTTCTTATACAGTGTTCAATATAACGCACCTGTGAGTGGTAATTGAGTACAGTACAAGACATTTAGTAACATTATGGATTTTTCTCTTTAAGTGTTCTAATATGATAGTGTTTATAGTGTGCTCTTATTCATTAGGAAAAGGCCAACACAAAGCATTAAAACATTAAAGACTGTACTGTGGTACAACTAAACACTTCCATATAACATACAGTCACATTCTAAGCTGCTATCTTTTGCTGCAAGGYAAGACCTTTAGGTACCTACACTCACAATCGTTACAAATGCTGGCAYGGTCTCTAATAGTTCTACTGCTGTAAATGCTGTACTGTGAGAACTGCTTCCCGACTTGCTCTCTGTTTCAGCACTGTGTTAATAAGCTTTGGAGAATGGCAATGGCAGACTGCTCTGCGGCTTCCCACCTGACTAACACCAGTTCAAATGAACTGGTGTTAAAGAACAGTTAAGATCTTCCTTTGGACAATTGTCCAAAATTGTAGCACTTATCAGACTACTTTTTATTTTTCAAACTGACTAGTACAGTTAGTCTTTCATTGAAGAATAAAGTACTTTAGAAGAACTAATTAAAAGTCTAGCTGTTAGGTAACAATTATTTACCCACGTTTTAAATTCAGCTGTAATTAATACAGCAAAGCTCTGCCTTGCCTAAAGTCATTCTGAACTAGTAACAAGCCAAAACCAGAGTTCACCTCCATTCTTTTGGTCCTATCATTTAACCAATTCCTCCCATAAATGTCTCTGCTACAAAAAGCCATATCTACACTGTAAGTGAATTGCAAGCAGCAAATCTGTGTCCAGTCACAAGAGCTGATTAACAATCAATGTAGAAGCTTGAAATAAAGGGACAATGTTGGTGGCTGAGCTGTGCAGTAATTTAACATATACAGTCTGGAACTGTAACATTATGCCACACTCATATTCTGCTTTTCCAGAACAATTTTAAAATCAACAGAAAGGTACACTTCTGTCACTCTGAAGAGGTGACATTGTTATAACTATGTTCATACAAAAAAGACTTAATTGTAGGAAGTCATTTTATTGTTGAATTAAAACAACTTATTTACAGAGATAGTTACTTTACAGTTTTACACAGCAGATATAATTCTTCTCAGAAGTATCAAAACATTGAGATTTAGCACTAAGTGGAGTTTATCCCAAAAAGAAATCTACAGCAATTATTAGACTAAATCAATTTCATCACATAATAAAATGTTATCTCCTGCAACTACAACCGTATAAAAGACTTATCAGTCATAATCTAATGGATTAGGTATCTGCTATACTTCTTTCTTCTTGAGTATTAGTGGACCTACATTATCTCCTGTTAACTCATTGTGCTTGTTGTGAGAGCCATCACAGACAGGGAACTGGAAGAAAACATACACAAGGAATTAGTTATCTCTGTACAGCAATTGCATAGTGTTTTATATATATGTGTGTGTGTGAGTGTGTGTATAGTTCTTCCTATGCCAAGAATATTTTGATAAAGTTTCTTGTTCCTCCTCCTAAATCCCTTTCCATCATCTAAGTCCCTTTCTCCTATAAAGCACCTGGCACATGTTGCTAAGAAAAAATGCATTGCTACCACGTAACTAAGTTTCTGAGGTCCTGAAACAGCTGAACCTTACAGCTCCTTTGATTTGGACTCAAAGTTAGGGACAAAGCCTTCTGTGTGAAAGAACAGTCAGCAAAGCAGCAGCCAAGACTATGGCCAAAAAATGGCTTAAGGTTTATTTTGGAACAAAACTAAACCTTCTGAATTGGTTTAATCGTTTTCASCAGAAAATATTGTTTCAAGCAAAACTGAAATATTTTGCTAAAGTGATTATTCTGAAGGGAGAATTCTTGTGCAAGCTTCTTAGGGCTGAGGCAGATTTGTCAAAAAAAAGAAAGCATTCAGTCCACAGAGGCAAAAACAACACAGTGAGCCTCTCACAAGAAACTCGGGGTAGAGGCAAAATACCTGTGTATAACTTACACAGCTAGTTTAGCTGGCAGATATGCAATATCCATGTTCTACCTCGAGAGAAAAGTAAGGTGTTCCAATTCACAGTGACAGAACTGATAAAAGATATGCAAGTTCAGTCTAATCTTAGTATAGTACGAAGAAGTATCTTACCGTCTTAGAACGCCAACACCTGCAGTAAGCTTTAGTGAGGCACAGATCTTCAATGTTTATTTCATTCACTACTTTTGGATTTTCCTTCTGGATCTTGAGGTTAATCAAGCTATCCTTTTGCTGATTCTTCTTGGGGAGGAATGGACGAACAGCGAGATAACCAAGCAAAGCCAGCACGCCCAGAAAAGGCAATAACCGCAGCCATTCTGAAACTAGAGAGACACAGAATTTAGACAGGCTGTTGGCACCACTTTAGCATGGTTCAGCATCAGCTATTCTTATATGACTTAGGTTTATGATAGGGAATGGGGCAGTGCAGTTGGCAAGGCTCTGAGGACAGGCAGGGCACTAAGGCTAAGTCAGTAAGAAGTAAAACTAGGACACAGACAGAGCAGTTGTGCAGAAGACCCACATTAAAACACGGGCTTTACTGTAGCTGAAGTACCAACTGGACTCCAGAATTTCATCTCAAATTTAATTTTAAGATGACTCAATAGAAGAAAATAAATCCAAAACAAATAAAAGATGTACTGTAATGAGGAACCCTAAAATTACAAGCGGTTTGCTCACCTTGAGTAAACCAAGACTATATACTAGCAAACTGGGCATGATTAAATTTGGGAAGTTACTAAAAGGTCACTATAGAATACTAAGTGTCTGTGTTTTAAATATTTRTAAGAAGAACTATTTAGTATGCTTTATAATTCTATTTCTAATTGCTTATTTCAGATTTTAAAATTCTTGAGTTTTCCTCATTTCATCAGTTYTGGTTTTTAAGTAATTGTTGGCAGGAACGATGCAGATACTAGATAAGCATTAGCAAAGTGACAAGCTTTCACCATTTTTTTTTCTGGTTTTATTCTTCAGAGCTCTGCTTGCCTGAGGATCTGCAACTAGTTTCTACAATAAACATATAGAAAGAAAGAACTGAGATCAGATAGGTCCCTCCAGGTAGGTCAAGCCACAGAAAATTGCTTTTTTWAAATCTTACTGAAGAACTTTTAGGTACAGGTAAAAGATTCAAGTATCCTCTCCAGACATACCTGACTTGCTGCATCATTGTAAAGCTTATACTAACAAGAGAAGGACTTACTGAACTTTGTAAGAAGTTTATCAGCACCTGATATAAAATATAATACAGAGCAGTAAGTATATTAATGGTGGATCCGCTCTCCCAACAAAAGAAGCTGTGGCAATGAACAATGTAATTTAAGTACAATGTAGCAATAGCAAAGACAGCATTTTTCTAATGTGGTGGAGAATATATTAAGTCTTAAGGCATAGAGAAGTGGAAGGGATTTTAAAGATATTTCAAAATTAGAAACAAGGAACTGTAATGACAGACCTGTGTCATGTGGGAACAATCAGGAGAAATGGCTAGTTGATTGCTTTGGGTCACTCCCTGCTGCAGGGAACTGAGGCACCTATCTGCCAACCTGACCTCCTATTGAGAGGTTTGTTGCCTGCCAGTGGCTCATATAYGAGATGTCATTGAAAGACTGCAAGGCTTGTCCACACGTCAGGCTATTACCCTCTGCTGCTCTTTTGTGTGGGCRCTAGTGATACCAAGGGCAAATTGTAAACAATCAAATGGGATTTCAGAGCTCTGGGGATGAAGATCAAGGGTCTGGCAGCCCAGGTCATTTCTCCCTCACAGGCAGGGTTGAGGAGAAAGGATGGGAGAAGAGCAGACAGACTTTCCAAGTTAATAACTGGATGTGCTGCTGGTGTTGGCAACAGGATTTTGGTTTCTACAACCATGAGACTCTGTTTGAAGATAGACAACTCATGGGGAGAGATGGAACCACCTCTCTAAGCAGGGCACACGTGTCTTTGCCAACAGGTTGGCCAGCCTGTAAGGAGAGCTTTAAACTAGGAAGGATAGAGGAAGAGCAGTTATAGAGACAGGGTAGTCAGCAAAATATAGCTCCAGTCAGGATGCCTCCAGTGGGTACATGCAGCTGGGGAAGTGCATCTGATATGACTATTGGGGAGGGGCCTGTATGCCCAATTACCTCTCTGAAGTACCTGTACATCAATGCATGGAGCATGGGGAATAAACAGGAGGAACTGGAGATATAYGTGTGGTCATAGGGCAATGATCTCATTGCACTTAGAGAAACATGGTGGGTCAGCTCGCATGACTGGAATGCTGTCATGGACAGCTATGTGCCTTTTAGGAAAGACAGGCCAGGAAAGTGAGGTGGTGGAGTTGCTCTTTATGTGAGAGAGCGACTGGAATGTATTGAGCTCTGCCTAGGGGTGAATGAAGAGCAAGTCGAGAGCTTATGGGTAAGGATTAAAGGGCAGGCTAACACAGGTGACACTGTTAAGGGTGTCTACTACAGGCCAGCAGATMAGGAAGAGAAAGTCTTTCTGTAGAGGCCTTCTACAGACAGCTGGAAGCAGCCTCACAGTCACAGGCTCATGGGGGACTTCAACCACCCTGCTATCTGCTGGAAGGACAACACAGTTAGGCAAAAGCAGTCCAGAAAGCTCCCGCAGAGCTCTGGTGATAACTTTCTGACACARTGGTGGAGGAGCCAGTGAGGAGAGGTGTGCTGCTGGAGCTTGTACTAACCAACAAAGGACTAGTTGGAGATGTGAAGGTTGGGGGCAGTCTCAGCTGCAGAGATCACAAGATGGTGGAGTTCAGGAACCTGCCAGGAARAAGMCRGGCAGTAAGTAGGATCACAACCCTGGACTTCAGGGGAGTAAACTCTGGCCTCTTTGGGGACCTACGTGGAGGAATCCCATCGGTTAGGGCCCTAGAAGGAAGGAGAGGTCCAAGAGAACTGGTTAATATTCAAGCATYGCTTCCTCCAAGCTCAGGAGCGGTGCATCCCTAGGAGTAAGAAGTTAAGCAAAGGGGGCAGGAGACCTGCAGAGATGAGCAAGGAGCTCCTGGCAAAATTTAGAACAGAAGAAGGGAGTGCACAGAATGTGGAAAAGGAGACAGGCCACTTGGGAGGAATATAGGAACGTTGTCAGAGTATGCAGGGATGCGACAAGGAAGGCCACAGCCCCTTTGGAATTAAAACTGGCAAGGGTTGTCAAGGACTACAAGAAGGGCTTCTTCAAATACATCAGTAGCAAGAGGAAGACTAGGGAGAACGCGGGCCTGCTGCTGAACGGGGCGGGGGCCCTGGTGACAAAGGATACAGAGAAGGCAGTGTCCCTAAGGGCTCAGTACTGGGTCCAGTCTTGTTCAACTTATTCATCAGTSACSTGGATGAAGGGACAGAGTGCCTCCTCAGCAAATATTTCACTGGAATAGTTTTATGTTCCTTAAGCTTCCATAGCCTTTGAAGTGAAACCCTATTTATTGCATTTATCTGGGAATACTCTACAACTGCATGCATGAAAAAGGTACCACAAGAATTTTCAGTAATCTTTCCATCCATCCACTTGCAGTGGTCCGTATGCACAACACTTTTTTTTCCCCCCACAGAATTTGCTAAGTGTTGCTGTAATCTAGTAGTCTCTATTGCCCTTTTCTCAGTTTTCCCAATAAACTACAAGCTCTTAAAAATAACTGGGAAGATAAGTATCTGAGTGATGCACAAAACGTTAGGTTTCCTGGACAACGGTGCTTGTTTGTCTTTTCTACCATTACTGTAACTAACAGTAAGACAAAAGCTTAAGCAATTCTACTCTACCAGACAAGGTTGATCAAAATGCTCATTAAAAAATAAAATTGCCTAGATAATCCAGTAAAGAAACACATTCAGTCCCAGGCCACAACAGAAGGATTAATCCTACTGGATGCCCAGTGTTCAGTTCTCACACATACCTTTCCCTGACTACTGTCTGAAAGGGTAGAATGCTCTGAGGGGAGCTGTTACAACAAACCTCACAAGACTGTCTCAGGAAGAGAGACCAGGAAAGCCAACTAATCAGGCACCCCTCTGACCTTGCACCGTATGTGACAAACCCATGCAACCACCTTTCAAGAATCACCTAGCATAGCTTCACTTACTCTTTTAATTACCAGTATCAGAAAAGGCTAACAAACATTTCCGAAACTTTCACAAGATGCTGATGATTCTGTGATAAGGCCTTGAAGCTAAAAATTAGATTGCATCAGCTACAGTTAGACAAACTAAGCCACGTTCCAGCCTCATTGCTCATACAGCAGTAACGGTATCATGTAAGAAATGTGGATTGAGATCATTGTTCCAGAACACCCCACCAAGAGAAATATGAATGCACTTTCTGACCTTTTGTGAAGAGCTGACTTGGAACACAGTTTAGAACAGAAAAACTTTGGTCATTGAAAAAACTTCCAAATGAAGTATTTGGCCTGATTGCTGGCACAAAGGTAGACCTCTAAAAACTACTCTGAACTCCGAAACAAATAGACATTCCAATAGGTGCACCACAAACAGAAGTAGGACACCCATCAAATGTGTTTTTTTTTCAGATGGATGAATGCAACTAGACTAAGATTAACACACAAGAAGGAAGAGTCTGGCATCAGAATTGCATATCATTAAAAGAGACCAGCAACTGAACAGTAAGTGGCATCTCAATACATCATGAAGCCCCATAATACGGCATCTAAGTCAGAACACTYGCTAGGCCAGTAGTTATGACTAAGGGAGAATCTTAACTAGTGAGGTTCACCCACATGAAAGAGGAACATGATAGCTGTAACCTCAAAAAAGGAAACTAGAAAAAAATCGGAATATGAAGTACAGAAATATTATTTATCATGTTGTTATTTAGTATTTATACCACGATAACCACTGCTAAAGGGTTTTGTCCTCGCTAGCTAATGGTTTTATTAACATGTATTTATGCTGGGTGTTTCTGCCAAGCCTCCAATTACACCACCTTGTACACTAACTGTAAACTGACTTGGTATTGTCACAACACTGCCACAGGTTGATGCCTTCAGACAGAAAAATCATTGTGACCATGCCTCTAGGGTGCAGCAGACAAGATATTTTAATAAGAAGTTATAGCCCTTTGGATTAGGAGGGAAGAAAATCTTCAACCAAACTAATGCAACGATGTCTTCCTGCATCTGCAAGCTGCTCTGTGTTTTTGAAGCCATGCATACCTTTCTGAAGCAGGATGCAAGTCAACTCACAAGATTCTGTTCACTTTCACAGCTGATACTCAGAATTCAGCAATTATATTGATTCTGAAGATTCTTTATCAGTCCTGTTGCATGGGAATAGGCAATCTTTGGAGCTAGAAACGGTGAATAGAGTATCAGAGAGGTTAGTCTTCAAACTTGACTCGTGTTAGACAGAGATCAATCCAAAAGATAGCTCCTGGAAAGTATCAGGAACACCACTGAAACAAGAGTACTCAAAGATTTCCATGGAGCTGAGGCCACGGTCCTCAGTCCACTGTGATAGGGTCTACGAGATGATGCCTTAATTTTTATTCTAACGGTAACAAATCCAACAAAAAAGAAATATATTCAATGTGAACAGAAAGGGAAGAGCCCATCATTGTGAGTCAAATCAAAGTGAGTGGCCAATGCTTATAAGCCTCTTACTAACTAATCCTTTGTTCTCTTTCACTTTGATTTTGTCTTAGCTAATCTAGATAGAAATGCTATTATACAAACCCAAAAGCGGGTTTTTAAAGGTAACAGCTTACCTGCAAGCAGAAACTTTAACAAATGTTAATTGCAAGTCAAAATGAAGACTGGTCACATATTCTTTAAACTGAGGAAATTCTTCAGGCAAATTCAAATTATTCACTCAGTTACATTCTCTTCAGAACTAACAGGCAGTTCTCTCCTAACTGTTCTCTTTGCTTATTTGAATCTGTAAGAATGTCCTCCTTGATAAACAAACTAAACACAAAGGACTTCACACAACTCTTTAAAATTCCTATTAGCTTATTCAACAGATAGGAAAGTGGACAGCAGATATAAAGGTGACAGTACTTTTAGGGATGTACCATATAGAAAATAAATTAAAAAGCCAAAAGCTATGGTYAGGTTAGCAAGCTGCTCTGCAAACAAATTCATTTTTCTGATGGGCTCTTAAAACTTATCATAGTCTCCCCTTTCTCCTTTCCCTCAATACTGTAAAGAATGATCCACAAAAATGCCCTCTTTCTGTCCGACAGCTTTTCACATTAAAGTCCCTCCTAACATACAACGGAGATGTGAGACTTCCCACACAGTGCTACATCATGTTTACAGAAAGGGGACTGTTATTAGCACCTAGATCCTTAGAGGGACCTAGACATTCTCACTTCTGACCATGTTATTTTGAGGTTAAGCTCTACACTGGTTTAATGAAATGTACCTGTATAAAAAGCAAATTCAGCATGAGACAACTTGGTTCATTTCAGTGAACTTGAGAAGGGAAGGATAAAGCAGGCATGAGAACAAACTGAAACAGGTTTCTGAGCAACAGCAGCATGATGATTTAGATATCTGGTATCAAACCCAAGGTCAAACATATCATTTCTTTCCTCCCTGATGGCTTTTACCTTCAGGAGTTTGGCACTGGATATTAAGCATTTGTCTTTTCCCAAGCAAGCAGTTTTCCATTATGGTTCGGTGATGGCACAACAGACAATAGGTGTCTCAAGATTTTTTTTTTTTTAAGCACAGTACAATATCACATACAAATCCTGTAGTTTGTTTAGTCTCTCATTTCTACAATTAATACATTAAGGGAACTGAGGTTGCCGCTACCTGGAAGCTAATATAAACCTGGAAGGTTTATAGAAGCAATACAGGTGCTAACAACCAAAGCACTATACTGTTCTAGATTTGGGTCCCAGCCTGCCTTTGCATACAAGGTCAATGCCAACAAGTGTTTTATAGAGTTGGTCCTTGTCTGAAGTTCAATAGCTGCCACAAAAGGACAAATACACTATGGCATTTTAAGATCAGTATTATTTCTCATCTTCCAAACAGAAGCAAAGGAAAATGCATGACATTTTTGATATGTTGTTTTCCAAAGAATATGATGTTCTGTAATTTGTGATAGTAGTAAACACAAAAGGGAATACTAATCTTCTCTTATCCTTTTGTTTGTCTAATAGCATTTCATTAACCATACTCAACTGATACAATCGCTATAATCACCTTTTTCCTCCTGGTTTCAAATACAAACTTTTGCACTGTGTGTATACCTTACTTCTGAAAACATGATTTTAAAGGCAGAAATTCATTTATAAATCAGTGAGTTACTACTCAACATTGTATAGTACAACTACTCAAAGTACGGTCATTAACCTGTTATCTAAAGTATCTGTAAGTTGCAACTGTGAAATAATTCCCAGAACTGGGAATTCCCTGCTCCAAGCACTTATGACCTTAGGAAAAGGCAGGCTAAGACCACACTAACAATACAAAACAAGTGGAACAGACAAGGATACAAAAATGATGACAAACTGTGAACATTTGTTCTTTGCTTAATAAAGAAAACATCACACCGAGAAATATCTACCATGTCCCACAATCTGTGATAAATTCTTAATTTTTAATCAGTGTCTTATTTAGTTCCATGTTTCTGAGTATCAGGTACTTAGAGAAACAAGAATGAAACATTAGAATGATGCAGGTCTGGGTGTAGATGAGAACAAAAATATTTAAATGAGTATGAAGTTTTAATGACTTTTAAACATTACGAGAGGATCATTTTTAATTTAGATGCTAGGCTATGGTAGTGTAAAGCCTTCTTATTCCGTTTATACCACACTGGAAATATGGAGGTCTATATGACTGCACGTACTGGACTTTTGCATCTTTTTACCACCAACGCTGTTTTACTGTCCTGTATCTTTCCAAAACTCACTCCAMCATGGTGAAAGGCCCTCCTTCCAAATCAGAGAGTCGAGGCATACTACCTGCCATAATCAGAAACCAACTCTGCTAGTCTGTGAAGCGCCCAATCTTTATGGTAAAACCCAAAGTGATTGCATCTTTTGAATATCTACGGTAGCTGGTGTCCAGCTGTGACTGGGATGACAAACAATGTCATTTTCATTACCAKGTCATTCTCTCTACCACCCTAGGCTGCAAGGCTTACAAGGAAACAGCTATGAGCCAAGAGATTCCTTTAGCAAGGGAGAATCCTTTTGAAAAGCCTCACTAAGTTGCATTACAGTATTCCGTAACRTTCAGTAACCTTGTAGGATTTTACTGTTTTCCATTTTCCTTTTTTTTTTTTTCCTTTTAGAGGAAGATATCTAAGTATAACATTGGATATCAGTCTGATTGCTGAAAAAAAATGAAAAAAGTGTCAAAGCTCAGAATGTTGTCTCCATAGCTATATATTCTTACTTACACTTTATTCCTCTTGTTCAGAGTGGTTTAACACAAGAGCCGTCAAAGAAAACACTTAAGAATTAAAGACAGTGGATTTTTTTCAGGCACATTCAGTAGATTCCTACCAGGTATCAAAGTRATTTCTGCTTTAGTTCCTTCTTTTGCCTGTGTTTATTATTTTTGGAACTGAAAACTTCACACGTTTGGTTTTGGTTGAAGATTTTGCTGGTTTGCTTCTGCTCCTCCTCCTTCAAATTCAAGCTACTATCTGTCAGCGGGGTGAACAACATAAAAGCAAAGCAGTTCCCCCTACAGATCAGTCTATTAAAAAAAAAAAAAGGTTCTGACCAGAAGTTTTCAGAATAAGTTCTATTACTAAAGTTGAAGCTTTCATAAGGCCAGTTAGCATAAATCTTTCAGCCAGACTACACTTTTAAACCCCCTATGATGCTGTCACTTGTGCCCTAAAGATGGACGTGGTGTACACAAATACACCCAGTCTAGACCTATTGTCTAGATGGACTAGACAATAATCCTGTTACAAAAGTGCGTCTGTCCAGGTAAGTGAAGTAAGAAGAGACTGAAGTCAAGCAGTATTAAGAAATTTAAAGTACAATTGTGTTTAAAAGGGCAACAAGTTAAATAGGAAACTGCCAAATGCAAGGGATATGAGAAACTCATTTGTTTACTGTAGCTTACTGTATCCCTTCCCAACTTTCTGGCAGGTGAATCTCTACTGAATAAACATTTCTTCAGATAACAGAGTAGTTAGGGGCAGAGAAAAACAGTTCATTAAAATGTGTTTCCTTGTCTTGGGAAAGATAACAAAGTATCTCATGGAACTCTAGGTATACAAGCAATGTAAGCATGCTGGAAAAACAGTAAGATCTGGTTCTCGCTAAGTTGTGCCTGGTTCGATATGAAACTGTTTTCCAGCACTAATAAAGCTGTATAAATTAGTGGTGTAATACACACATATGGGATTGATTCTATGCTCTGAAGAACTTCTAAAGAGTTTCTGTCACAGTCTTCCCCCCCCTTTTTTAAAACTCCCAAAATAATTGTGCCATTTGATACTGTACAGCCACAAATGAACTTAGGCTCAGATGGTTCCAGTATGCAAAGTACTGCAGTGCACTGAACACCTGAAGAACTTGCTAGTATTTAGCATTTTGTTTTCTTTTTTTCTGCTGGTTTACTTTGTGCATAAGGCTATGGCTGACAGCTATTTTTTCTCCTTCACCCAGAAAAATCCTTATAAGAATGACTGAATAGAGAAAAAAAACATTAAAAAATACCCTACCACTGCATATGCAGTGGCCTCCCAGAAATACAGTTTTGTTCGTTAATTCAATACAGAGTCTGTCCTTAATTTCTTGTTTAAACGAAGAGGCAGGGCTTAAGCCTTACAGTTAAAATCTCATTTTGTGCATGCGCGAGGCCTCTGACTTGCTGGTACTTGTGCAGAGAGAGATTTTCAGCAGAGCGTAAATGAGCTGGGGCCAAGAAGTCTGCTACGTTTCACCCTGTCGCTACTTTCCCCTCTGCGACTACTACTCATCTACCTACCGAGGCACCTTAAACCGTCTCCTCGGGTAACGTTACTTCTAAAGCAGTTAAACGGGGATTTAAAATTTGCTCCCCTCCTCCCCCCGCCCCGTAACCGGCGAGTTATGCAGCGMGGCAGAAGGCAGGCGCGCTGGAGCGAGAAGCGGCCGCCCGGGAGGGGAGGGGGGGGCGCAGGGGGTCACGCCGGCTGCGCCGGAGCTCAGCGGGGCGGGACGGCCGCCCCCCGCCCCCGCCTACCTGTGAGGCGGAGGAAGCCGCTAACGCTCTCGGGCAGAGGCAGGCGCTTGAGGTACGCGGGCAGCTGCACCTTGACGATGCGGGCCAGGCTCTCCAGCACCATGGCGGCGGCCGTTGGAGGAGGAGGAGGAGAGGGAGGATCAACGGCCACCAACGGCCCCCGCTACGCCGTGCCGTGCCGCGCGGCACCGGCT
>NW_028187188.1:1825494-1838403 GCF_003343005.1 Rhea americana | reverse complement strand
GGGCGGCCGCTCCGCCGCGGTCGCCGTGAGGGGAGCAGGGGCCGGCGCCGGGGGCGCCGCCGCGTCTCTGGTGAGTGCTGCGCGGTCGCCCGGGCCTCGCCGCTGAGGCGGGTCGCGCTTGGCCGTCTAGCAAGGTGCGCGGGGGGGGAGGAAAGGCAACTTTAAACGTGTGTCTTACGATCTGCAAGATCTTATCGTCAGCCTGGTCCATTAAAATCGCACTTCGTGTCAACCGTCTTAAAATTATTGAAGTGAAAGAGCAAAAAATTTTTTCTCCAATAAATGTTTTTTTTTACATATGGCGCTGTAACTCTTCCAAGGTGGGACAGCATGAGTAGCGAGAGATTTAATATTAGAGAGGGGCCCGTCCACCTCGTGTTTGGCAATGGTTTGCATAGAGCAAGCTGTATCTCTAAACATACTCCGTTTTATGTCGAGCAGATCATTTTGGCATTAAAAAATTGCCGCTGGATAGCCCATGAAAAAATGTGAAGTGTGTAAGCCATAAGGGGCAGTTCAGGCAATCCTGCCATACCTGGAAGCTCTGCATTACCCCGTTGGTTGTGAGCCCAACACCGTTTGCGTCAAGACACTTCACTGCTATGAGTGAATAATCCTCAAGTGCTAATACTATATTACACAGAGCACAGCATCTTCAGGAAAGCTGGGGTAACGTGATTCCCGTAGAAGACATGTATCTTCTCCCTTATGTGGTCTTGACTGGAGCACAGTTCTCTCTCCTCCTGCCCCAGTGTACACAACCACACCAGTGCTGCCTGCATCAGCTGTGGCGTTTTCCTCCCACAGGAGGAATATAGAGATTTGGGGGTAAGTGAAGAGGGTTGAGGAAAGCAATGACAGAGTAATTATGCTTCTCTCTTGAATCGATGGGTCCATATGTGGCTAAAAGAGTAATTATGCTCTCTGAATCAGTGAGCCTGAATTTGGCCGAATCTGCTCAGCAGTTACGTTTACCTTGCTTGTCTACAATGTACAAGCCCAGTGCTACATCAGTTTCATTAATGTGATTTAATGATCCAGTCAGGACAATTTTAACCGGTAGTTGAAATGACCATAGAGAACTAAAGTAAAAAACAAACACTGAAAGCCAGGTTTAAGACAAACAAATCCAGCATATTTGTGCTTCTGGCCTGAATGTTACTTTCCGGTCTGTGACCCTGTATCAACATTTCCTGATGAATCATCATCTTTAGCTAGTGCAAATATTCCTACGATCTCTGAGTATCGTAGACTTTCCTGCCTCACCCAAGTTTATCCTTGTAGTGACTGTTTCTGATGTCCTAAGATGATTCCTTCTTGTGTCGGTAAATGCCTGCTATTAGACAAGATAATGAAAGAGCAAAATGCTTGATTATTCTGCAAAGATTACAAATCAGATCTGTCACGATGTAACCTTCTTTGTGAATTTACTGAAGGAAGAATACATACGGCGAAGATGCGTAAGGTAAAACCTCCAGCTCTGAAACAAACAAGTTCACATTGAAATTAAGAGTCTCTGTCCTTCCCTCTTCCCTTTCTTCCACTCCTTTCAGCCCCTCTGGATGCTGCGATACTGAGAGACAGCTGACATTTCACTGAAGCTCCTGAGCCCTGCTGTGCTGCCTTTGGTTTGCACTCCACCCACCACACTGCTAGATGATCTGTACTTGTTGCAGAGAGGAACYGTTCTCACTGTGTCTTGCCTGCATAGGTATCAGTTGAAATAAGTTATGACTGCTTTTAGTATCTGAAAGGGTGAAGTCATAGTTATGGAAAAATTATAAAGAAAATAAAGAGATTCTCAACTGAAGAGGAGGCAAAAACAACAGTTTTCAGAARATCTATGTTTGCTCTCTAACTCTGCTGCAGACTGTATTTGACTTATGGGGAAAAATATAAGCTGCAGGCTTGTTCGGTCCTACAAAAGTGAGTAGGGTTTTATATGGTAGTCCATCTTCAAGTATCACATTATAGGGTAAGAGTGTTGAGTCAACATCAGGACATTTAACAGCCAGATGCAACATTTTTCTTCTGGTACATGTCTAACACCCTGCATGAACATTCTTATTCCACAGGCAGATTGCTTCCTTTGCATTTTACTTATGTCTGTTTAAATTTGTGTTGACAAGTCTTTTGAGTTTCAGTCCTCCTAGGAATCTTAAAAATCTTCTAAATCATCTTTTTTTTGGGGGGGGGAACCCTCATTGCAGATTTAGCTTGGGTTTGTGAACTTCTAAAAGTAGAGTTTAGTCTGCTTATGTGTTTCATATAAATCTCAGACACTGAAACTCCAGTGTTGGCTAGGATATACGGGAGCCACTGTAATAAAAATAACATTGCGAAGAGCCTAAGCATACATACTTGAACAGAACCTAGGTCACCAAAACTAAAATATGAATATTGCTTTCAGGAGTAGGTATCCTCTATCTCTGGTATTTTTCAGCTAGGGAGGACTTTAAAGATAAAACGCGGCATGGAACCCATATGAAGAGATCTACATAACTAGTGCAGACTCAGGTATTTTACATGGAATTCCTAAAATACAGCCCAAAAGAGAACCAGCCCAGTTAGGTTACTACTATATATGGTTTTGATGAGAATAGTAGAAAAGTTAATGGTGCAAATGCAGATCCTATTTGGCACAATTAATTCTGCCAAGCGCAGTGTCACTAAAACAGTTGTATTGGTCCAGCTCAGAGACCCTGACAAGAAATAAGAGCTGTCGTCGGCATCCAAAAACTGGTCAGTCCAGGTCTAATGCACTGAGCGTGGGTAAAGAGAAGCTGATTTTATTCCTCCTGTGTTACCCTTCATAAATTGGATTTACTTAAGTTGTAAAATGAGATAGCACTTACTGGTTTGTCTAGAGCACATAAAGATTTGCAAAGGAAAAAAAAAGACTTTTATAAATGATTTTTCTCATTTATTTAATTTTAACAAGTACATACATCTTAACAAAGATAAAAGATGAAAGAATCTGAGTTAGGAGACATAAAATCCTCCTATCTCTAAAACAGGCCTAAGTAACATAATGATTTGCTCAGTGCTCTTATATGCATAACCAGTGCATGGTTACGAGTTTTTCTAGCAACAGGATGTCTTGTGTTTTTAAAACCACTTTCTTGGGATTGATGTTGCCATTTTCCATAATAAGCAGCTAGAATAATCTTTACAGCAGGCAAAACGACTGTCAACTAAAAGCTGTCCTGTCACCAAAGGGCTGGATTCAGTGATCAGTAAACACAAGCCTCTGTCTAGGAGGACGCTAGATCTGTCCCTTTGTATTCGAATCATTTCACGGTATAGTTGATTAGTTTGCTGTTCCTGCTGTATGCAAAGATGTGTCACTCTCCCACTTCCCCAAAAGCAAGCAAAATCATTACACCTTAGAAGCACCATAGGAACTGTGATTCATTTTAGGCTGTTTCCATCAGTTATGCAGCATGCTCAACATTCAGAGCCTCAACATATTAAGGAGACTGGCTTAAAAAGCATAAACCATATTATAAGACCATTTCTATAAGGTTATTTTCCTCTACTTTATGCTTGTGAACATGCTGATTGCATGCAAGTTAGGTTTTAATTTTTTATTTTTACATTCAAAAGCTGGCCTTGAAAAGAAAGCTAATATTCTCATGCTTTCACTTGATTCTTGAGAGCTGGCTCTTCAAGTAGATTCTGCTGGTGTTTATTGAAAATATTTACTATTCTGTGGTGAGCACTGTGTTTGTATTGTTGCTTTACTGTTGAGGGAATGTAGTGGTTTAATTTATGAAAAGAGTGAAAACTTGAACATAAAAAAATGGCAAGATGTCTAAGATTTAGATCAAATTCCAACATGGCAACTTTGCTCAGGAGAGAACAGAGCAGTAGACCGTATTTTTATTTGTTCATAAAAAGCACTACACCTTTATCTCTTTTTCAGCTGCACTTTTAACATTTTAATTTCCTCTTCTCACAATTAATGCTGGGGAGTATCTTGGGGAAAAGTTTCCTATAAGTTATGGATTGGTGGTATGAAATAAAGTCGAAAAGAAATGCAACCCAAGAAAGAATACGTGTATTCAGTGTTTTTTTCCTAGATACCTCCAAATAATGTGCATTTATATTCTACTTGCATTGTAAGTTTTTTTCCAAGCTGGGACTGTCTTTTTATGCAGTGGTTAGCATTGAGTAGTGGTTTCTACTGCTACTATAGTATTTGCAAAAATAACACAAGATGAAACTATGACTGTCCAAGCAGGTATGCTGTTATCAATTCCAGTCTCCTTTATTTAAAGCCTGTAAAGTAACTGGAGTTGTATGACATGAAACTATTGCAGGTAACAATAATCATGTAGCACTAATGCTGTACAAGACAACATGTGGTAAATATACTATTGCAGTAAGTTTTAAACTTTGACCCATTAAATGAATCATCTACTTTTCCCAGTCACATTAGGTACTTGATCCAAAATGTACCGCTTATGAGGATCCTGACTGATCAGAGATTGCATACAGATTTGTGCGGATTGGGAACTTTATTGGCTTCCAGGGAGCTGCTAATTTACAACAGTTTTACTAAAATTGGAACAAATATGATTCACTAATACGTTCATAGAAGGCCAGATACCTTCTGATTTGTGACGGATTCTGCCTGTTTTATTGCAATAAACCAGGTTGCAAAATCTCCAGATTGTCTCCTGGGAGGAAGCTGCAGTGATGGAAAACAGATACATCCTCTCCTACACTGAAGGACCTATAGAGGACAAAGCCAGCATAGTCAGGGAAGTACACACTGCTAAATGGGCAGATGTGATAGGTGCTGGGATGCAGCAGTTCAGTCTTTCTGCCTTCACTTCTAGTAAAGCTGCTATCAAAAAACTAGGAGCTGCTCTCTTATGATGGGAATTCCAGGGGAAAGCAGATATATATATATCTGCTATATATATATATTTATATATATGTATGTATGTATGTTCTCAGCGGGGGACCATTCCCTTTTAAACTGCATTGATACTTGTTATCAGGGAAGAATATATATTCTTGGCCAGACAACTAAGGTTATATTTGTTTCCTTAGTATTTTACTCCCTCAATATAATAGCTGTCACTGAAAGATATTTCCTTCAATTTGGAAGGCAAAGGTGAGAATGCCACAAGACTAATTCCTGTGACGCAATGTGTATTAGTTGGCAGTGACTAATTATAGCACAGAAAAACTACCAGCTTCCCCTGCTGAGGACAGAGTGCGTGATCTCTGCGGTATGACTGCACTCTGTTCAAAGTTCTTCCTGTGTCAAGATGCCCACTGACATTGCAGTAAAACCAATAGTTTATCGTTCCTTCTCAGGCTGCTGTGTAATGACAGTGCTGTGGAGATTTCTCAGCCCATCACCCTCTCCAAGATTAGCCAGGTCTGGCATTGGGAGTAAACCATACTCCTTCTCTGTGATCTCAAAAGAATTAAAAAGGAGGAAAAATAACAAATTCCATGGAAAATACTATACATCTTGGGTGAAAATGCATTGCCTCAACTTCAGGCATCAAATATATATTTGTCTATAATTTACGTATTATAGATGGAGATGGAAGCAGGGAAAAAGTGACCATCTCGATTCCATCAGGGGTTACCATAGAATGACACAGAATAGTGCTATGGCAGGTAAATAAGGTGAATGTAGCCTCTTTTCAGCCCATCTTGTTAATGGTGCGGTTTTTTGTGTTTTTTTTTCTTTCTGTTCTAGCCGTGCACTCTCTAGCCCCTGAATTGCAAGTCAGCTGTAGCACAGAGCATGTCCAACTCCATGTAGTTGGCTATTCCCTAGAAGATTTATAAGTTACTTCCTTGCTTACCCTTTAAGATACTGCTGTCATTCTATATAAATCATGCATTTTTCTCTGGTACAGAGAACTGTAAGTCCTAAAGTAAACACATTTTAAAAAATCAGTTTATTTTTCCTTTCTAATCAGCGGAGAAAACAACCAATATAAAAAGTAGGAAATTAACATATCACCTCAAAGTTTACTTACTATTAAGAACTTTAAGCATAATGACTGTGAAAGGTAAAAATATAAAAGATAAATACATTTTAAAGTAATTAAGTAATTAAGAAGCATTCACCTTCTACTAGGAGAGTGCTTTTAGCAACTAGGAAAAGATTCAAAGATTCAGTGCTCTTGTTTCTAGAGCAGAAAAAGTCTTTTATTCAAAATCAGTCCTTCATAGGTGTCTGTAGTCAGTTTATTAAGATGCTTGAAAACATTTTAAACTGCTTCCCCAGGAGGAATTAAACAAACTTCTTCAGGTTTTATATACTTTTATGTAAATTTGCTGCTTGAACAAGATGTTACTTTGACAGCTTCAGGGACAGAAATGTTCTAATCATTCAGAAAATGGGTTCAGTATAAATGGATGCCACACGTATTCCCTCAAATTGCCTGTCCACTGTGATTTGATCCTGTCAAATATCCTGAGCTATGCTATAAGGGTGAGAATATCACTTAGTCTCCATAACCCTGTCCTCTTTGCCTAATTGCAGCAGTGTTTGTTTTTCTAGTATGGAAGATAAATTCAGATCATAAAATAATTTAACATAGACCACCAAATAGTCAGGAAGGGCTAAGAAAATTATCTTTTTTTCCTGTTGACTTGAATTTAAATCAGTATGACTTTGAATAATATATCTAGATTCCACTACTAAATCCTTAAGCCAGTATTCTCCTAGTTTTTTTCTCCATTATCCAAAGCAAAAAAAAAAAAAAAAAAAAGCAACACTCATTGTCTTTATTGAATGAGCATTTGTTGGTGTAAAAGAGAGGAATCTATGTGATTTAAGAGGCTGAAAAGCATTTTTGACTCTGAAGAATAAAAGTTGTGAGGAGGGGAGAACCTCAGCTGCCTTTGCTTTGTATTTTACAAAATTTTCAACAGCTTGCCAACACCTGACTGTTTCATGACTACCATGTGTGTCATAGCCCATCCACTCAGAAATTCTGCCCTGATCCATTCCCATAACTGTGATGATGAATGGTTTAATAACTTGCTAATGTCATTACTGCTGATTTAAAGTCAGCAGCAATATTTCCCAAATTACAGTATGACAGCAAACAAGAATAGTATTCATTCATTCTAAAATTATTACCCAGATATTCAAGGACCAAGCAAGCCCTTGGACATCTTACTGCTAATTGGAACATAACAAAAACTGCAAACATCAGCCAAGTGAAGGTGCTCAAATGGGGGGAAAAAAAAAGTAATGACCCCCACTAACACACAATACTTGAAGAGTTAAATCCTTTGTCAAAATACTTGTCAGGGCAGATACTCCTGTCAGTTGAAAGACAAACAAACAAAAAACCCTAAAGCAGTTCTGTGGACTTTCTTATTTACCTAAATCAATATTTTAAATTAAGCCCAAATAGCATCACATAATTAAAATAGTGCAGTCTACACCACTATGGAATAATTTCCCCGGGGAAACAGAGTATTATTTGTATAAAACAGAACAAAAAAAAAGGGGGGGGGGGAATAGAATGTTCTACAAGGAAAAAAGCCTCCAAATGAACAATGACGTAGTTAACCTGCTATCTCTACTGAAGTATAGCATTTACTTAGCTACAGATAGCAAGACTGCCACAGAAGAAGTGGGAATGGGTAAAAAAGGTAGTTTGCTGCAAGCCATTTGTGAAGTTAATGATACTACAGCTCTACTACAGCCTAATTTGGAAAGGATCCCTCCTTCCACACTCTTCCCCCGCCCAGTTCTGGCTGATCCCTGTGTCTAGGCCTTTTGTTTCGACTAAGGTAAAAGGCTATCTATGCTTTTTTTTTTTCTTTTCTTTTTTTTTTTTTAAGTGTGCTGCTCTGTGCATGCTAACTAATACCTTGTAACTATAACCAAACAATGAAAATGGCATCTAGCATGCAGTAAGCTAGTTGAATTGGAGCCTACACACAGTGTGTGTGCCGTGAAGTACGAACAGCCTTACCCTTACTAGGGAACCTGTGAAATATATTGGTTCGCTTATTTGAATACTCAACCTTAATCCTTAACATTTTATCTGTGTTGGTGTCTTTTACCTTGATTTAACTGATTATTACGTCAGTCAAATCATTTGTTAAACCCGAACATAGCTCAAAGATATTGGTTTGCCTAATATATTTGCATTCTGGAACAAGCACTGTAGGACCATTCAAATCAGCTAGCTGGATCAGACTAGTAATCACTTAGCTCACAGTAATGAAAATAGATGTATCGTGACAGTGCTTCAGAGAGTCCTTTGATGTCTCCTTTAATAAACACAATAGGTAAATAAAGTACTGTTGAAAACTGCTATAAGAAGTGCTCGGTCATTTCCAGTAACAGTGTAACTCCTACAGACTTAGCACTCGGTCTGAAAGAAGCCTGAGGGGTCAAAAAACAGGTATATCAAGGAAAACCAACCAGCTTGAAAAGCATGGAGTAAAGTAGGTCACCACTGAACATCATTTTGATCAAATCTTCCAGCGCTATAAACTGGCCTGTTGAAATTGATAAAATTGTGCTCCAGACGGGGGGTTCATCTGCTGAATTCAGCATGTGTTAACTTGTTTTATCAACTGTACCTAATTTCTCAATCTTTCACATCCCTATTTTAAGTTCCTGTTTTGCTATATATTTAATGTATGTTTATTCACAGATGTAAAGCATGCATATGAAAGAGGGAAACAAAAGTAGTTAGTAGTTGCATGACAACAAACCTTTTTTCAAAATTGGCAATTACATTGTGCTCCTCTATGAGTTCTTATGCTTCAATATCCATAGAGCTGAATCAGTGCACAAAATAAACATTCTTGTTGACACAAACTGATCCTGACTTGAAAGGCATATCTCTGTCATTTAGATCAAATGGTAGTTTTGCTGGGGAAAAAATGAATACTGTGTACAAATACTAATAAATATCCTGTAGCAATTTTCAGAGATTCAGTTGTTAAGGTCTGTGGAAGCAGCATAAAGAAGTTGTCAAAAACTTTATTCTTGTAAAATAGCTTTTATTTTCCCTAACAATTTAAAGGGAAGAAAAGAGTCTTCTCCAAATGAAAGAAAACTATGTTGTCACACAAGCCTAAAAAAATTTCTTAAGTTTGAAACCATTTTAACGAACTGCTAAACAAAATCCTGATGGCAAGATTTTGTGGAAAATTTTGGACTAGCAAATGCAGCCTTTTGTATTTGTTGGGTTTAACAATATATCAGTGGAACCACCTTATCAGCTTTTCTCTATGAGCTTACTCTTTATGGTTTACATTGAATCAAATGGGTCCATAATAAGCTGAGTTTTTCTCAGATTAAAGATGGATTTGACTGCAAGTTTGTTTTCTGATGATTGAAGAAAAACAAGCTGGACCAGATGTTGAAGGGAAAATTGAGGCCTAGTCAGCTGCAATGTTCTGTAATGTGCGCACTGAACAAGGAGAAGCTGTTGTTTCTTCATGCTCTTAGCTCTTTGTTTCCAGTGGCAGAAGCTATTGTCTTTTGTCTCTTCCAAACAGGAGTGAATGATGATTTACAGGATGGACTCACAAGAAGGGTGTCTTGGTTTTGCTGAATTTTTTTCCCTAGAAAGCAAGAGCTTTTTGGAGACACTTTGCAGCTTGTTTCTCACTTTCCTCTCTGACGTACTAACTTGTAATATGTGGGATGCTGCCTGGTATCCAAGATGCTCTGTTGCTCGACCTGCTTTAAAGATACGTAGCATAGCATTCATAAAATGTAATAGTGGCAGGTCTCAGGCAAGGGAAAGTGAAAAATTGATACTGATGTGCAGCAAGCTACACTAAGCTTTAAACTAAGGCTGGGCTGCTTTTCCCTTGAGTTCCCGCTATCCCAAGAGGAAGGTGCTATAACAATATATCAAGGCAATCTTCATTCTTGCTTGCACTGTTGGGACCATCATAAAGAGCTGAAATAGACTGGTAAATTCAGCCTTTAGAGGTTATTGACCCCTCAGATGCACAGAGCTCTGTAATGCCATACTTAAAAAAGCAAGAAAACAAAGCTGAAAAAAGGAATTTAAGTCAGCTAGTCTGTTCTCAGTACTTTGTGCAAACTGTTTATTCCTATGTTGTACCTACTGAGCGTTTTTGCAAAATAAACCGCTGAAAATCTAACCCAACTCCACTAGTGTGCGAGGATTAGACATGGTAGTTCAACCACTTCTGAGGATTAGCTTCGAAAATCAAATTAAAATGAAGCAAACCCAAATACACTGAGTCGTTCAATGGTAAGCTGCAACACCCATGTTCAGCAACTCATCATCTTTGCCTCTCACATTTTGTATTGCTACCTGAAGTATATCAATGCAAATAGCATTATATTACACTTACTATGTATGTTAAAGGTAAGAAACTACATATGACAGGTAAATATATTGCGGTTACAAAGCCTTACTTTATAGGAGTATTCCTCCTGAAGTCAACAATCTATTTATTTCCAAAAGTTGAGGGAAAAAATGATTTTTATGTTACAATTTGAGGAAAATGAGATGGAGAAGTATAATGTTCTCCAAGCAGGACTGCATTTGCTGTAACTTGTAGAAATAGCCACAGAACTGTAGGTTCCTTTTATTTTTCATAGCTACATAGGTCACTGTTCTTTTGTCTCAAGTGAACTTAAAGGTATGTATTTAAATAGATGAATTTCCTTAATAAAAGTAGCCACTGATCTCAATGAACTATCAAGTGCTCGTCTAAACAGGTATGCTAAATCCAGTTTACAAAATATGCAAATTATTTCCCAGCAATGGCTACATACTCAATCCTTTTTAAATTATACTCAGGGTCAAATGCTAATAGAGATGCTGATTTTAACATGTAGCTGTTGAAATGCACACAAACTTCATTTACCAGATGAACAATTTCTATTGTTTAAATTAGCAGGAAAAATCACACACTGTCAACAGTATGTTTGTGCAGTTCTTCATTCTGCTCATTATACAATAAAATGCTAATCAGAAACCAGATCAAAACTCTTAATAGAGTAGTATTAGAGGTTATTAATCTAAAATAATAATTAAACATTTAGAACTGAAATACTATTAAGTACTTAAATCTCCTGAGCTGACAAACATTAATGAAAAAGCCTGGGAAGTTTGTAAGCACTTTAAAAGACCAAAAAAGATATGCTGTGACAGAAGATATACTCGTGATTTGGAGAAGTTTAATAGTATCTCTAATCCAAATTAAGTGAAGAACAATAAGGCGTTTCCAGCAAAATTCTCTATTAAGATGGTAAGAACATTAATGAAACTGCAGCTACTTTTCTTGAATATAGTGTTTAGTACATTTAAACTAATAAGCAGAAGAGGAAGACTGCACAAAGAAATTGTTAGGAATGGATTGGCAAACGACAGATAACTGCACTTTATTATTAAGGCATTATTTTCTCTCTAGCCTATATGTAATATGGGTACTAAAGAACTATGACAGTCCTATTACAGTACTATTTTGAAAATAAAAAAAAAATGTTGATTATTGCTCTCTTGATTGCCTGCTGGTTATTCTCARACTTCATACTGAAAACTTTAATTTTTTTTGCAGTGATAATTAGCATCCTAGATAGCTAGAAAACCAATAGTAGAGCAATAAAGGCAGTATAATGAATTCAAGTATTCAGTACAATGGATTTAGCTAATTATGTATCTTTACTCCCTGGACAGTTAGGGTCATGTTTCTAATGCTACATATCCCTGCGTTACAGSAGAAAGTCAGTCTAGCAATCTTTCTGCTGGTTCCTTCATGACCAGTCCTTCATCACAGACGCACTACGTGTGAATCTACAAAACGTTAGAGGACAGAGGGCCTGGCGAGTGCCGTTTCTTGACCCGGAAGGCTCCTAGGAGCTGGTATCGCTGCTTTACAGGGACGAGTACTGTAGCCTCAAAGCAGCGACTTTGCGATCAACAGCTCGGCCACCTCTGGCGGGCTGAAAACGCCCCTGTCCTGATGGTAACTGAAGTATTTGATGCCCCCAGTGCTGGGGCTGACTGTGTGGGTCTTACAGTTAGTACTGTTGTTGCAGTACACCGCAGACACGCACGCGTACGGCCACGCGTGCGCTGCCMCCGCAGCCCCTGTCGCGCCAGGCCTGTGCCGCCGGCAGTCAGAGGCGTTCAGCTCGCTCCTCACCGCCCTCCCGCTGACCGCCCCCCCCGCGCTACGCCGGGCCCCTCGAGCCTCGGGCACGCCACGCCGCGCCCGAACGCAGCCCCCGCGCGGCGGGGGCCAACGGCCGCCGCGCGCCCCGCAACGCGCGCAACCGCCGCCCGCAGCCTGAGCGGCGGCAGCTCCCGGGGCCGCTCCCTAGGAGAGGCCACGGCGGGGGATGCCCCGGCAGCCGCAGCCTCCCCGCCGCCCCCGGGGCCCTGCCCACGGCAGCGGGCGGCGAGCGACATCGAGGCGAGCGGCAGCGCGGAGGGATCCGGGCCGCCGCCGCCGCCCCCCCCACGCAGCGATGTAGGTCCGGCCGCGGCCGCCATCTTGGCAGCCGCGCAGCCACGCGGAGGGAGGGGCGGAGGGAGGGCACTTGTCGTAAGCGGCGCGCGCCGCAGCGCCCAGCAGCCGCCTCGGCCCGCGCCTGAGGTGCCTGAGCGAAACTCCGGGGCCGCCCTCCCCGGCGGGAGGAAGCCATAAAGCGGGGCCGGGAAGGCGCTGCCACAGGGAGCCCCGCAGCCTTCCCCCCACCCCGGTCCCGCGGCGGCGGCTCTGCGCACGCGCGCCTCTCGCGAGATTTCCCCCCCCCGCGGGGCGGGCCCACAGGGTGCTCAGAGCGCATGCGCGGAGGGCGCGTCCTCCGCGGCGGCCGTTAGGGCGCCCCCTACCCGCGCTGCGCCCCGCGGCTCGGTGCCGGGGGGGAGGAGGGGCTGAGCGCGGGCGGCCCCGCCCCGCCCC
>NW_028187188.1:1788204-1824399 GCF_003343005.1 Rhea americana | reverse complement strand
GGCCCTTGCGCGGTGGCGCCGCGCGGAGCGACGGAGCAGCGAACTGGGGAAAAATGTCGGCGCGGTGCGAGTTGAAGCCCCTCGCGGTGGGGAAGGCGGCGGCGTGAGGCTGCAAGGGGGCAGCCCGGCGGCTCCGCCGGAGCGCGCACCTCGCCGCGGGGCGGCCGCAGATGCGGCGAGGGCACGGCAGCTGTACCGTGCGGTCCCCGCTCATCTCCGCTTGCGCGTTAGCCAGCTTGAGCGTCTCAGTATTTAGAGAACCGGGAGGAGTTTCGCGGTCGTCTCCTAGTCTGCCAAGATGGCAGGAAAACACAATGCCTTGAAATCGGTGGACTAAACTTCAGTGCACCGGTGCGGTGTGTACAGCTCGTCGCCTTTGAAAGCGTCACTCTAATTTCATGCCTTTTGGGTAGTGTTTATAGGCATCCATCTTCTAGTGGGATCCAGTCAAAACGAGGTAGTTGTTAGTGTGAAAGGATAATTACRTTATCCCTAAAAATCTGTTCTGGATTAGTACTGGGTAAACAAATCGTCTTCAGATTACAGCTACGCTTTCAAAAGAATTTCAAAACAATTCCTTTTGAATCTGACATCAGAACTTGTTCCCCTGTATTAGTGGATGATATCACTTAAGTTGAGACGCAGCTAGGATACTCCCTGGTATGCTTTGTCATCAGCTCATGCTTAYGAAACGCATTCAGGCTTCCGCAGGTAAGAAGTTATCATCAAATGTAAACCAAGGCAAACCCTCACATACTAATCTGCTGGCTGAAACCTTAAAATGATTCAGGATAACTTTGGAATCAATACGTCATCTCTTTGCCTTCAGCATTTTGGCCTGTCTGTTGTGTGCAATCCCTTCTTCTGCGTTGGTCCTTATACTCCCCAGCAATGTGTACTAGCAAGCTTCTTCTTTTACCCAGTGCCAGCATTTAGGATTAATGGGATTGATTTTTTTTTTCTGAAGTTGCTATTTTTAATTGATTTAATCACACCATGTTACGAGATATGCTTCTAAATTCACATGTGTTTACAGTGTTGATTTTGTATTTGCCAACCTGGAAAGTCAAAATGATGATATTTTGATACTTGCAAGTTGCTTTCTTCCGAAGCATGCTTTCTGATACAAATGTTTGCTGGGATTGAGGCTAGAATCCAAAAATAGGAGGACCAATTTCGTAATGAGGTTGTTGTGAATTTAGATTCTAATCTTGCCAACCAGTAAAGCCAAGAGAATTGCACTCTGTCACTGGTGAGCTGGGATCCCCTGTCTTCCAATAGTAAGGTCACAGATCAGACCTTGAAACTCTGTGCTTCCTTGTAGTACATTGTTGGCACTAAACCAGAACAGGCTAAAGAGAGACCAGGACCTCAGAACATTGTAATCACAAATAGCTGATTTAGTCTGACTTTTAGTGTTACTTCTCAGGGCTAGACTTCATTGTCTAGTGCTGTAGATGACACCCCAGATGTACTGATGAAGGTATTTTTGGTGTTTCTTTCTTTTTTTTTTTTTCTGTCTCTTTATGGACTGACATTTCAGGCAAAATAAACTTTTTTAAATTCTATTTGGTAAATCAGATTTTCAGATCAGATTTGCATGTTCTAACACAACCTGAAGTACATTATGCATTCAACATATAAGTACCCTCTACTTAAAGTAGAACTGGCAAACTTGAGTTTTGACTTGGAAATTAAAGTACGTGAGTGTTCATGTATTACGTATTGGGTTATCTAGTTCTGGAACACACTTTATAGCACTTTCTTCGAACTGAAGTAGTTGTCAGGTGTACAGCCAGTCCCAGAAAGATTATGTTATGCTGGATCACATCTTCACGTCTGTGCAACTGCCCTGAGGGTAACCTGCAGATATTGGCAAAGCTCTGCTTTTATTGATATGGTTTACTTTGTGAGAGGTTGGCAGTTGCTTTATTATACCAATAAAGTGCTTTTGCTGTGGAATAGTCTGAAACTATGTCTTAATTTTAACTGTATCCTTTCCTAAGCATGAAGTTTTGCAGAAACAGGATAAAGGCAATGGAACAAATTAATTTGTCAGTTTTATATAAATATATGATGCATGCTTGTTGCGTGTTGTCTTAGTCCGAAGTGTTGAGTGGTACCTGCTGAGCCCGCGTTCTGTAACTGTTGCAGTGTGTTGGCGCTTCCGGTTCGAATTGCRGTTTGAATTCTGGTTCCATCTCTGTAGTAGAAAAAATGAACTCTTTTGTAGATGGAAGAGGAAATATGAAATGCCTAAAACTGATAAAAATTGGGGAGATTCATCATTCATACCTGCATCCATTTCATCACAGTTACTTCGCTTCAATGGATGTGTGTAGTATAAAAGGCCTAAATTATGATCTTGATAGGATAGAAATAGATTGTGAGCTAAGAAATATAGGAGAAATATGTGTGAAATGTCTCATCTGTGAAATCCCTGTTTTAAGAAAACTTGTGCCTGCTGTGTTTTGTGTCCATTTGGTTAAACATAGTACAGAGCAGCATCATTAAGTTGCAGTGTTTTATTAGAAAAGCTGAGGCAGAGTTGGCATCCTGGAAGCTGAAGGCTGAAGGTGGCAAAAACATTTTTATCTTATTTGTGTCTTCTTAAAATCTTTCTTTTTAATCTTATATTTTTATCTTAAGTACAGATAGAGGCTTCTGTTGGCAGTTGTAGTGCCAAGTCTAAATAACAGTTTTTCTCAAGGTTACAACCTCCAGCACTACTCCTAGATGTATAATTAATTGCAACTTTACCCACTCCCCCAAATACCAATAATGAGAAATGCTGCTAACCATGGAGGTATCCAGGTATCTTTCAGAGGTTGGATGATGTAGTACATGGTGATGAAGGCAGCATGGAAATCTGCATTAGTTTAACCAAAGTTAYAGCTTTTTTAAAGATGATTTAGTTAAAAATGTTATAAAACTACTGTGTTTGTTTTGCTTTGAAGTATTATTTTCCTTTCAACTTGAAGAGGACAATACTTAAAAATGTATATTTTTTAAGTTTAATTAACTAAAGCCATTGGTGTAGTTAAGTTTWCTTCTCTGGATGAAACCTATGATACTTTGTTTTTGCAGGCAGTCTTAGTGTGCTGGGATGATTTAAAATACTTAAATAACTTGAAGCAATGAGTTATTCATGCAAAGCATGAACAAGATCAGTCTCATGTCTAGAAGAAAGTCTGAATTTTTATACTTGGGGCCTCAGAAAGCTAGCTAAAGAAATGCAATTGATGTTAAAATACTTTAAACCTTTGTGGATGCTCTCTGGAGGTATAAAATTACCCTCCCCCTCCCCCTTTAGTTAATTCACCTTAACTATTTCAAATATTCCTGGATAGACAAGTCCTACAGCAAGTAGGTAATGCAGTGTGTCTACTGCACCTGGTGGTTAGAAGGGTCATATTGAGCCCAGCACGGGGCAGTGGTAGATTTTAAAGTGTGAGATTTCAGTRTATAGTGTTTGGGAAGACCTGGTGTTGATCAACTTCAGCACTTTTTGAAAATTGGAATAAAATTATTCAGCATCAGCTGAAAGCTGTCATCACCTAAATTCTGTTTATAATTTAGCCTGTCTAAATAGTCAGAAGTGACACTTAACCTATGTAATGAGTATCAGTAACATGGAAGTAGTGGGTAGGTTTGATACCCATCTTCAACTCCAGTGTTTACTATTRAAGTCTTGAACATCTCTTAAGAGCTGTTCATTTTTTTATGAGTGTAAAATTAATGCTTCCTTAACTAGAAAGTTTCAGCTGCAGTAACTTAAATCTTTATCTCATCAATTGGGCACTACGCTTGTGAAACAAGTTCCCGTTCAGCATAGATCTTAACTTAAAATGTGCCTTTAGAATAGAGGAGAAGGGGTGGTCATCTCACTTACGTGGTTTGCTGAGCTTGAGGATCAGTATTCCATTAGGTGGGTGGTGCTTGGATATTTTGAAGATGGAGCTCTCCAGACTGTTGAGGGATCTGAGTGGGATAATGTACAGCATAAAAGGTTATCTAGCCATTGTATTCTTTACGATCATTTCAGCTTTTAAAGATCTGTTTTTGAAAGTAAGGCAATATTTTTGCCATTATTTCCTACAGGAATTTCTTTTACATGGAAGAGTTGATGTAGAACTCTGCAAAATGAGCTTTCTTCAGCTGCCTCCCTGGTCTCTAACCAGCTCTGAAGCACTAATGCCTTTCTTTGCACTATTACATTAATGGGTAACTGAGGGGGGAAGGATATAAACAGCTGTAAACAGCAGCTGTTGAATATGGAGCAGYAAACTGCCTCTTGCCAAAGGCATCTCTGTTCCTTGTGGAGGCCACCTATATAGCCTGGCATCGTCTCCCACCAACACATATTTTCTCTGTATCCACTGAATTGAACTCAAGAAGGGAGGGTGTGTGGGGGGAGGCAGTTCTTAGTCTTGTGTGAGACATTCAGTGACTGTTGGTGAGGAGGGGTGAAAAGGGGTAGAGCTTTGTGTAATTCAGGCTTAAGGCATTGATACTTGATCTCTGATAAATCTTCCTATTGCAGTTATTAAGGTTTTGCCACCTTTAACTGTCTGCCCTGTGTTCTCCTATAGGTTCCTCCCCTGTGCATCAGAGCTGGCAGATGGGAACATATGGTCCGCGCTTCAGTGTTAGGTCTGATATTTCAGTATACCCTGACCTTTGTTGATAGTTTAGGCTAAGATGCTCTAATTTATATTTATGTGGCTGAGCTATGGGCATGCATTTTCTTCTGTGACTGATGTGATATGTTAAACCACGAGTGTAACACAAAATAAAAACTAAATTAGCATAAGAAATAAAAGTAGCAGTGAAATGTGTGTATGATTGCAGGCAGTAGTGCATTTTTATGCTTCTTTGCTCTGTGAAGTTGCCTTTTTCAGTAGAGTGTCTTAAACTTTGGAGTTGCGCAAGCTGGACTGTTCCATAAGCTTCTTGAATGTAGATTTAATATCTCAGATCCTAGGTGAAAGTGACTGGACTTGGGGAAAAAATCCTCTTCATCTGGCTTTTTGTAGCACGCTAATCTGTGTTACATCAGATGAGTTGGGGAAGTCATGCAAAAAAATTAGTTAAAATTACATTCACGGGTTTAAATTGGTGTTTATGCCTTTGGCAGTTCTCTATCAAACGCTTCAATGTAGACAAGATTTATTACTGAAAAATGAGCCAAGTGGATCATTGCAGTGTTCAGGAGCAAAAGCGAACAAGACAGAAGGATTTTTTTGTTTGTTTGTTTGTTTTAACATTGTTCAGAGCCTTCTCACCAGTAGTAGATTTAAGTATTAAAATTTTATATAAAAGAAGCCTGTATTCTAAACTTTGTCCCTTTGAGATGCATATGTCAGATCTCCTGCAGTTCTCCACAAGATAGCATAGATATACAGGGTCCCATTCTGTTCGACGACCTGGATGAGGGGATGGAGTGCATCCTCAGCAAGTTTGCTGATGCTACCAAGGCAAGAGGAGCAGCTGATACACCTGAGGGCTGGGCTGCCATTCAGAGAGACCTGGACAGGCTGGAGAGCTGGGCAGAGAGGAACCTCCTGAGGTTCAACAAGGGCAAGGGCAAGTGCAAGTRCAGAGTCCTGCACCTAGGGAAAAATAACCCTAGGCCCCAGTACAAGCTGGGGGCTGACCTGCTGGAGAGCAGCTCTGCAGAGAAGGACCTGGGAGTGCTGGTGRATGACARGTTGACCATGAGCCASCAAYGTGCMCTTGTRGCCAGGAARGCCAATGGTCTCCTGGGSTGCATTAGGAAGAGTRTTGCCAGCAGGTSGAGGGAGGTGATCCTGCCCCTCTCCTCAGCCCTGGGGAGGCCTCATCTCGAGTACTGCATCCAGTTCTGGGCTCCCCAGGACAAGACAGACATGGAGCTACTGAAGAGAGTCCAGTGCAGGGCTGCGAGGATGATCAGAGGGCTGCAGCACCTGCCCTCTGAGGAACGGCTGCGAGAGCTGGGCCTCTTCAGCCTGGGGAAGAGAAGACTGAGGGGGGATCTTATCCATGTGTACAAGTACCTGAAGGGAGGGTGTCAAGGGGACGGGGCCAAACTCTTTTCAGTTGTCCTGTGTGACAGGACAAGAGGCAATGGGCAGAAATTGAAGCACAGGCAGTTCTGCCTGACCGTGAGGGGGAATTTCTTCTCTGTGAGAGTGACGGAGCCCTGGAACAGGCTGTCCAGAGAGGCTGTGGAGTCTCCTCTGGAGATCTTCAAGGCCTGCCTGGCTGCAACCCTGTCTAACATGCTGTAGGTGACCGTGCTGAGCAGGGAGGTTGGACTAGATGATCTCCAGAGGTCCCTTTCAACCTTACTGATTCTATGATTCTATGTTTTTTTTAATTCAAATTTTAAGAAAAGGGGAAAGGGAGATTTTCAGACAGCTTTTCAATTGTTAGAAACCAGTGAAAAAGGAATGAGACAAATGTTTAATCCTTTCCCCAAGCGTCTGGACACCAGAGTTCAGAGCTGAACTGAGTGCAGATACTGGAATGCTTTAGGTCTTCTTGACAGAAAGCAGGAGGATTTTTTTTAAGCACTCAACTGAGTTCATAGTGAGCTTTGTCTGTAACCTGGAGTTAGGATGGCCAGGTGTTTAATGCTTCAGCCCTATCCCAAGAGCTGTTTTGAGTTCCTAGTAGGTAGAAGATTCTTGCTCTATGGTAGTATTTCCCAACCTTTGCTGGCCTAGCTGAGTGATAATGCTGACCAGTACAGTAAATCAGATGATTACAAACTTATTTTTTTTTCCTTCTAGCCTTAGTTTTAACTTCTTTGTGTCTTGAATAATATAGGAGGATCTCCTGAATGGCAGCTCACCAATTGAGCAACAGTCCCCTTCTGATCATAAATATGCTGTCAAACACTGTGTCTTTAGGGGTGCGAGCAAAGTGTTCTGTGGCTTGGTRTGCATGCCTGTGTGTTTTTTGGGTTTCTTTAAAGGCTTTTCTGGACATCAGTATTCTCTAGGTAGCTGAGGTGAAACTTAACCAGTAAGTGCAGCTGTACTCTGGACCAGAAAAAGTGAAAAAGTTTTGGATTTTTTGTGCTCTATTGGGTCAGTCTGTGCTTATTTTGTGTGACTTTACCTAATCCTATAGATAGGCCCTTAGTTTTGCGTCTCTGCCACTAGTTGTTTAAAATGCATGCCTGTTGCTTAGGGTGGTTATACACAATAACTTAGTGTGATAGCAGAGTTCTACAGCTGTAGATAAGGTAGTATGTTCATACCAATATAGTCATGTTCGCAGAGTATACCCTCATAGTACATTTCAGTAGCTTTCAGAACAAAGACTGATCAAAGTGAAAAAGAAGAGAGCTGGTTTTCAAAGTTCATTTAGGTTAAATATTTAAATTTCAGAGTAATATATTGCATTACATCGGAACAATAAATTTACACACTCAAGGTGTTTACAAATGACAGTGGTGTTCCTTGGAATATTAATTGGACAGGTTGCTGTTACACAATCTTCTTTTTCAAATATCTGCTTGAGGACATGGAGAACTGTCCTACCTTCCTTCAGAAAGTGAAGACTTGTAGAGGATAAGCATTCTATTGAGGCTGCTTGCAGGGTCTGTAAAAACTTATCCCGTTCACTACCAGTCCTTGATTTTTTATTTATTTATTTATTTATTTATTTATTTTTTGGCTTGGGATTGACAAACGCTAGCAGGCCTTTGTCATATTCAGGCCAGGGCAGTAAGCATATAAATGCTATGAGAGTCTACCTTACGTTAATGCATTCTTTACAGATTTCAGGGTTATGTATTGGAAGGCTCTCACAAAACCCTGCCAAAACTGAGCATTTATTGAGTGTTAAGCTGGCATTTGCATGGAATTGTCTATCACAATGCCAAAATCTCATTCCTGAGTGGTAATGATCAGCCCAGAGTGCCTTACATTGAATATATATTTTTTTCCTGTGCATTGCTTCACATTTGCCTATGCTGAGTGTAATTTGTCTCTTCATTTTCCAGTTATCATTTCATTTAGATAGGKGTGTTTCACTTCTTTTCTTGTAGCCGGTTTACAGCAGGTCACAACATACTTCTTTTGCTAGTTATCTTCCTCTCTGAGGGCTGCTCTGTAGTCCTAGGTTATAGAAGCATGAATCAGTATGGTTCTTACAGGAAAAAAAAAATGTAAGAAATACCTGTAAAATAAAAAATTTTAAAGTGTGAAATGCCAGGATTAGAATACCCAGGTGTCATTGAGTGAATAGGTAATTAACCAGTGCTTCATGCTTCTCACTTCCACACGTAGTTTCATATTTTAGTCAGTGTGTACAGTCCGGATCTTACACTGAGTGTATGTGTATATATTATTTTCAGGGAATGATAATGAATGTAATACCTCAGAATCAGTGTGTATGAAGCAGTCAGTTTTTCTTCATCTTGACTAAGTGGGCTGCTGTGGGTCTTGGTTGCTTTTTGGGAAAAAAAAAAGCCATACTTCTACATTTAAAGTACAACAGTAGGTGAGTGGTTGTCACCATTTTCAAGCTTGTTCTGAATGCTTTTGGTAAGTGACAAGAAAAGTAAAATTGAGAATTGTCCTCCATTTCCAGTCCAGCCACGGAGGTGAACGCTGGCATAGAATAGAGTGCCATTTTATTTAGTTACTGTAACTGTGAAATTTGCCTTAAAACATTACCTACATTGTACACCTTCCAAATTTCATAACAGATGAGAAGACCTGTAGACAGTAGCCTCATTCACAAAGAACTTGTGTGGTGAGATGTTGGTTCTTTGAAAAGATAGCATGTAGTCATCTGGGTAGTTTGAATTACAGCCCAAGCACATAGAGTGACTGAATTACAATTGCACAGCAGTCTGGCATTTCCTTCCTTGAATGCTGAGCTTAAAACTGGAGTATTTTTATGTCTCTCTTTTAATATGCCATTACGTTATGATAGCGTCACTAGATACTGTATAAATTGTATACAGTGTGTACCCTGAAAAATTTAAAGGCTAAAGAACAAACATGAAAAATGCAAGAAGCAGAATATTCAGGATAGAGACAATGGTATCTATTGAACTGTTAAGTTCCTGGTTATGGTGTTTCGGATTTCTTAAAAGACATTCCATACTTTTTGGGCCTTGCTGTTTTCTGTGGCCAGTCTTCATATGATTCCAGTACGTATTTGCTTTAATGTCTTTTTCTTAAACAATATCAGCTTACATCTTTCAGTTTTATGCTCTGTCATTATATTTTGTTTTTCTCCATTTATTAAGTGTTAACCAATAGGCTAGTTTGTTTGATAACTTTCTGCTGGTTGCACTTGTGTTATGTGTATTGTGCGTTTGCTTTCTTATTCAGCGTAAAAATCCACATTCAGAGGTCTTTTGAACTGTTATTTTCTGCTTCCAGGGATAATTAATTTTCATGCTGAAATGAATGTTACAAATGCAGGTGTGTGGGATAAGGTAGTAGTTCTTTGTTGGTTGACTCTTCTTAATCTTCAGACAAACTTAGATGTTTTTTTGCTGCCCTTTATGGCTGCTTCCCATATCTCTTCTTTTTTAAAGCTGTTTTCAACTGTGAGCTAGTGAGTAAAGATTAATATAGTGGTGAATTTTTGAAGTTTGAAATATCCTGTTTATGACACAGACTATATTAGACACTCAAATTAATAAATGTTGGGTTTGTTTGGCTTAAGTGTGTTTTTTTTTATTTATTTTTTATTATTACTTTTGACTTAACTACACATTCCTTTTTACTCCCTCCAAGGTGGAACAAGTTCTTGTCTGGGAATGAAGGGCAGATTAACCCAGTTTCTTCCTTTTTCTTTTTCTTTTTTTTTTTCCCTTTCTCTTCTCCCCCCCCCTCCCCCCAACCCAGGAAACTGCAGTATATGATTTTAAGGAATAATTGTGCTACAGACTTGTATTAAACCTAACTGTGAGCTTATCTCTCTGAAAAAAGAGTGATCTTATACCGTGCCGGTGGAAATGATTTTCTACCACTCTTAAGTTAGCTGCTACTGTTATTAAAAATAAGCCCAGGCTATCTCCAGTTTATACTTGAGAAGCATACTGTTGTGCAGCAGGGAATATAAATTCTGACCAGCTGAAGGAGAAAGGGAACAGACCTGATTCTGCTCAGCTTGGTATTTTGCAGAAAGGCAGCACACGAGGCGTGAAGCTATTACTTGTTACTCAATTTGCTGAGACCTGAAAACTTCTATATGAAAAACAACTAGTTGCCTTAAGTATTTTCAGTGTCCTGCTTGTGTGTATCTGGAAGCGGTATCCTTTGCCATTCTTTGTTTTCTTCACTGTTTAAATGATCTGTTATCTGTTAAATATATGGTAAAGAGGAATTGTTCGAGAGCTCTTTACCAACCTTTCTGTCAAAAGAGGCACTTCTGTGTTTTAGTGTATCAGCTAGGATTGTAGTCCTGCATCCAGATTGAGACTCAGATGTCAGTGTTTTAGATTGTTATTTGAAGCGTAAGCCAAATTTTCTATATTAGTTATGATTATATTTGTGAAAAAGAAGCAGAKCAGTTAGCTTTTGTAAGTAGTTTTTTCTTGAAAATACTGGTTTATTTTTTGAGCAGTTTTTTGCTACATTTATCAGAGATGAGTAAGAAGACAGCTGTTTTTCCAGTAAAACTGCATCTTTCTGCATGCTTAATATGAAACTATTTGGCAGACTTGCAGAAGACTATAATGCTGAATTAGTGTTAAAGCATATCTGTCTGGCTGTAGTGACAGATATTCTTGCTGTATTTCCAGTTGCCATTCAGTTTTCTAAAATTCAAGGGTTAAATTGTAATGYATTATGTACGCTATATTGCCTCTGTCCTCTAACAGTAGCATTAGCACGTCATCCTTAAATAGTCCTTAAATCTGTAAAATGCTTTGTGACTAATCATCTCTGTGGAGAGGTAGGAACTATCACAACCTTATATTTGGAAACTGGGGTGAAGAAATAGTGATACGCTGGAGCTGAACCAGAAACCTGTGGCAGAGGCAGACCACTAGTCAGGGTTGTAATTCAAGACTAGTCCTTTCCAATAGACAATGTAACCCAGTTTCTTCCATTGTGCTTTTTCATCACTCTGAATTAAGCTTGTTTTATTATTTCTATGTAAGGTCTTTGGAATTTGCTTCTTGGGAATGCGTGGTGTGTTTTTTTTTTTTTTTTTTCTTAAGCCACCTATATAGTGAAAAACTGTAGTAGCTGACTCTAGGAAAATGCAGGTTTATCCCCCTGCAATTGATTTTTCTACTTTGGTATTCTTAAGAAATTTTGGGTTATAGCTTAAGTTTTTGTCATTTGACAAAGTAAAACTACTGAAACTGAAGGTAAACAAAAAGAAGCAAAGCTGAACATAACAAGTAACACAGCAGGACTACCAGAAGCATAAGGTTCTTTTTACAGTAAGACATTTTACAGAGTAATGCTCAGGAACACTTTTTAACATTTTAGTTAAATTCCGAAATATAAATTAGACTGTATTTTGTAAAAATGAAATTTAATGTGGTCTTATTTTCTTAGTAGCAGCAGGTAAAAATAAGGGAACAGTTATAGGGTAATATTAGTCAGCTAATGCAAGCTATCAAGCTTGATTTTGCTATTTGAAATATTTTCAGCTGAAATATTTGCCTGTTACGTAGAGTAACAGGCTAAGCTAAAAAGCAAGGTCAATATTCCTTTTTGCTGTTAAGTGAAAAGTTTTTTGTTTTTTGTTTTTTTTWAAAAAAGCTCCCTTTCCCTGGATGAAATGCTTCAACTGCTTTCCGAACGTCACAGCCCGTATGTCTCTGCTTGTTCAGTTTCCAGTTATTCCAGTTTGCCTGTTGGACTCAAGAGTCCTAGCTTTCAGAAGGAGACRCTTTATTTTAAAGTTAGATAGAAGCAACTTTCTGCTCCCTTGCTGCAAAAAGCCTCCCTTCTTCTGTGTACATACTAAGTGTTGTGCACGAAACAATAATGTAAAGTAAGTTTGATATTACTGTAAACAGCAAACACTTCCCAGTATTTTGTTTCATATTTGACTAAGTTCTTGCACAAAATTTTAGGCTCTGCTGAAACATTCARCTTTACTGCAGACTTCACTCTTCTGACCAAATACCTAAGGAAGGAGAGGAGAGAACAAGAAAGTACACAATCTCATCTTGTATTTCTGACTTTTGTAGATAAATTACTTGTTCTGTGGTCAGAATATTAAGTGCTGTGTCATGTTTTCCTAACCCTATCTATATTTCAAATTGCCTTATTTAGCTTTTTTTTTGTGCCTGTGTGATGTAGGCTAGACAAACTTTAGTCTTTTACCTTATTAAAGTCATTGTTTGTTCTCTAGAACAGTTTAAGTATGGGCATGCATTTTGAAATGACTGGATATTAGGGTATTAAAACTCATGTTTCAACTGGTAAATTACTGTGAGTGAAGCTATTTTTCTGCACACATTTTTCACTGGGACTTCCTAAGCTTATTTGTCTTACACTTGCTMTCAATTTATTTTTTCTTGCAATATTGATATACTCTTTAATATTTCTGCTATGTTAGGGTATTTTATGTGTCAAGTGCATTTTATCTTGAGTACTGTTTTCTTGTTTCTCTGAAGAGAGTATGTTTTGAAGAGCTCTCTAGTCTATTGCACATACCTCTCTGAATGTCTGCTTTTATGCTAAAGACCTTTCTTACCCTTTCTTTCATACTACTCACTTTTATGATTCCAGTAAACTCTGTAGTTTTTGGTTTCATCATAGTTTTCCAAAAAGAGCATCTGAACTTCTTACACAATTTAAATCAAATATTTCAGTAGTAACCACACAATGCTAAAATATTAGCACTTACATCTTTCTGCTCGCTATACTGCTACAATTTATGTTAAGGAACAAAAGATACAGTGGAAGCTTGTTTTACCAGATTTTGGAAGAATGACTGATTATTCTTATAAATCGAAAGATCTACATTTTGCAGCTGAAGATTCTTTTACATTTCTTCTTAGACATAAGTAATATAAATGTAACTTAACAAGTTTTTCTGGAGGGCAGTCCATTGAATTATATAGGGACCTAATAAGTAATATTACATTGCAGAAATAAGGGCATTACAGGGTCCCCCAATAATAACTGGGGAGTGTTGTATGATAGAGAAAAGCACAGAAATGGGATTTAACTGGATGATCTAAGAAGAACTCATGTCCATGCTTTTAAATAACAGCACTGAATTCAATCATAGTCTTAATTTCACTCTACCATTACTTATGAACACCTGATATAATTCAGTTTTATGGTATAGTCTGATTCCAGTGCAAAGGTCAACTCTGGCTGATTTTAAAGGTGAACAAAATTAGCATGTATGGGGAGAGGAAACGAGGGTCTGAAGTTTTCTTAAAACCTAAAAAGGTCTCTACTTGTTGAAGTAGTGTCCACCTCTTTCTGTGTTGGCAGCAACTATCATCTTACCAAAGAACAAGGTGTTTGCGTTAAGTTCAAATTACGTGAATAGTATTTGTTCTGATTGATGTGCTGGCTGACATTAGCTAAATTTTTATTAAGTGCTAAATTTGTCAAACTTCAAGGATATGTTAGGGTCTTTGCAGACAAAACTGTTAGCTGTCTGGTCCAAATTGCATGTCTGTTCTCAACGTAACAGGCAGGCCTTGGTTTCTTGAATGTCTAACAACATAATAGAAAGATTTTTTTTTTAATGACTTGTAGAGACTTGTAGCAAAATAACTTGTGTGCGACAATGCATAGGAAAGAGAAGGTTTTTTTCTTTTCTCTTGACATCTAGATATCTTGACAAGTGCAGATTTATAGAAGTCATTGAAGCCATTTTTAGATTCAAAAAAGAGAGCAAGGAAGAGGGAAAGTATCTTCTGTGTACTTCAATGGAAGTATAAATTTAATTTTAAAATTAAATTTACACTAATCAAAAGACACTACATAGTGATTAAACAGGGCAACAGATTTGAAATTCTTACTGAGTTTTATTTGACTCATCACAGCAATCCTGATACCAGACAAGGAATTTTCTGCTCTAAGTTTCTTTTTCTTCCATTATGGGGGACGCAAGGCACTGGTTTCTGCAGCTCAGTTATTCGGAATTTTTAAAGACATAATTGTCTTAAACATAAAGTTTAAGATACAAAATACAGATSTGTTGCCTGTTTCCCAGCATTTGTCAGCCTTTTTATTTTTCCTATCTACTTCAATCTATGCAAGATGTGTCCTGTTTGATCTGAATTCTAAAATCTCAGATTTTAAAAACTCAGATTTCATATGCATAGTGCATCATGAAGACTATAATCAATAACTTACTTCCCTTTTCTTTCTTWCTTAAGGCTTCTCCAAGTAAGACTTAATCCTTGAAAATCTCAATCAGAAATGGGTTGGACTTTCCCCACGTCATGCTCTTTGTCCTCCTGTCCTCTGTTCCACCGCGGCAGGAGTATCTTAACAGGGGCATAGAATAATGATTTGCATTTGGAAAAACACAGTCATTGTAACTATTTATCTTCATAACCAATTCTGGCAATCTTCTTCTATGAAGACATTTTTGATCTAGTGGTTCTAATGGCTACTATTGCATGTTCTCTTGTGTTTGTATATGGAAAAACTGTTTTTGCTGGACATTCAGTGAAAATGATTGTTTAATTCATTAATGTTCCCTGAACAGATTTTTGTTTTGTTTTTAAGGAACTTAGCGACTTAGCCCGTGATCCTCCAGCACAGTGTTCAGCGGGCCCCGTTGGAGATGACAGTAAGTAACCTTAAGTTTCATTTTTGCTCTGCTAACTCAAAGCATATCATGCCTAGATAATAATGCGGAGTTTTTCTTTTGTAGTGTTTCATTGGCAAGCCACAATTATGGGACCTGTAAGTATTCTAATTCTTGTGATGTAATACTAAACTTATATAGTGGTTCTTATTCAGGAAGAACTTTTTTTTTTAATCCTCTTATCAGGCTTTAGTTCTAGAAGCACTCCTTACACTGGTAGAAAATGAAGGAAGAAAAACRCCTTCTCACAATGATTATTTTATTGCTGAAGTGTTGTATCAGGACCTGTATTTGAGCAGAAAGAATCTTTAGAGTAGTGTAAGGCATGATTACTTAGTTTCTAGAAACTTAGCTTATGTTTGACTATTTCAGCAGTTTGAATCTAGCATGGACCTTGTTTGTAGTTGGGGCTAGTGCCAGCTTTAATGGGACTGCATTTGTGTGGATTTTAGAAGAGATTAGAGATGCCCTCTTTGATCTAGTGTCAGACACTGAGATCTTGGATACTTCTGGGAGTAGAAGGTAAAAAGTTATTGAAATGTGAGGTTCTGCATGTGACTAAGAGTGTGTATACACAGATACTCACACATGCATGTACAAACACATATGTATATGGATAGTGCCCATCTGAAACTTCAAGGTGATCCATGTTAGAATAAAGAGGACAGCTGTTTGGACTTATTAAAAATGTAACCTTTGAACACTTGGCGTACTGAGCTCTGGGGGCTGGTTATCTATGTTTAGAAAAGGAAACCACCTGTAACTTAAGGAGACAAAYATCAGATGCCAATAGACCTGGCGCCCCTATGTGATGCTTCTGCTTAGGCTGCGGCTGCAGAGTAGGAATTAAGTATTGGTGATGCTGTACTGCTCTGACTTGATGTATGGCTACAAAGCATATAAAGGTTTAAGCAGGTCACCGCCGAGAGTTTGCTTATTTGAGGTGCTTCTGACTGGCAAAATGGTTCTGTGTTCCCAAGTCTCTGGTCCTTGTTGAATGTAACGAAGTGCCTCAGAAAGACTAAACTGTTCAATATCTACACTCATATTTGAAATGCAGGGAATCTTCTTCACTGTACTGAGTCTGAATGYATGTGGCTGCTGTGTTGGCATGGTCATAGGTAGTAAACATCAGTTGATTTCAAAAATAGGATAAATATTTTTAGCTTCGCYTTCTGATTTAATAATGTACAGCTCCTTTTCTCTGTATGTTATATGTTGTGTCAGTCAAAAAGGTCTGTCTGTATTCTAGTCCCAAGATTGTTTTTTTGAGGTACTTTGAGGATAATGTGGTGCTACTAGTTCTCATGAGCCTGTAGTGTTGCTTAACGTTCTTAGTAAAAGATAAGGATCGTACTGCCAGTCATCTGGCATTCCACATCTGCATTTAATATGACATTATACAGGCTGTGGTTTTGTTGGTAAGATGTAGAGGAGCACGCATGGTTTGTCTTCTCTAGTTTTAACAGATTCTGGGAGGAGTTTGCTTCTATAGTTGCTAAAATGTATCCCAGACAGGGTGTAGAAAAAGGGTTGCTTGCTGGCTCCTCAGCTCCTGAAGTAGTATGCATTGATCAAGCACAGAAGGTCATGATTTTATTCCTGTGGTTTCGGCAGAGATTGTGTGGCATATAACCTACACTTTGACACGTTTTTGTCCCTCGTCTTGTATTACAGAATTTCATTTACTGATATTTAACATAGTAAGATGTACTTACTGCTTTACGTAAGTGAAATGTTCTTTCAAACAATACGAAAGTTCAGTTTCTAAGTAACTCAGAAGTGTACTTTGAGCTCTGTGTGTCAAATCCATTTTTCATAGTCTTGAGACTGGAATTAAAAGCACTGTATTCTGTAGGTTAAACAACAAAGTTAGATAGTTCCACTTCAGAAATTTTTAGTTGTAATTTCAAACTAAAACTTCTTACAACATCTTTCTTCTTGTTAAGTAGTAACTCACACAATCTATGACTGATCACTCCATTTATTCTCCTCTCTCCGCTTTCATACACTTTACTGCTAGTATTCAAATCTGAGTGAATTCTTCCTATATCTGTTTCTTTGGAGCAGGGGAATGTAAAATATTTCATGTACTAGATTATGGTGAATTTCTAACAGAGAGGAAGTTGGGTTTTTTGTTTTTTTTTGTTTGTTTGTTTGGTTTTTTTTTGTTTTTTGTTTTTTTGGAGCAGAGAGTTAGTTGTGTGTAAGGAGAGGTTTTCTGCAGAGCTAAACAGTGCCTACACCAAAGAGAGACCTTAGGGGATGGGAAGCCTTTGAGTTGTCTTTTGCTGTGATTGCTTGGGTGATTGTAACATGAGCTCTCCAAGCGCAGAACTTCAAGTTCTTGAACTTGTTAGATAAGACTTCCTATCTGTTATTGTTATTTCTTGGCATTATCTCAGAGATCTGAATGCCTTTGCAAGTTGTCCTGAGTGGATTGTCACAGAAGTTTTTTTTTTTTTTTTTTTTTTTTTGAAGCGTTAGCTCAGAGAGGTCCATCCAAAATGTGTCACATATCTGTTCTGCATCACTTAACCTTAGGAAGTAGTAGTTAAATTTTAGCAGCATCTCTGTTTTATCTGTTTTATTAGTGGATTAAACAGTTCCATTGTTTAAACGCATTCATTGTCCTTTTATGTATTTAAAAACTACATCTTCAGTGAAATGTAGTCCTGAAGATGATAATTGGAGAATTATTTGCTTGCTTTGACAGAACGACAGTCCGTATCAGGGTGGTGTATTCTTCTTGACAATTCACTTTCCTACAGACTACCCTTTCAAACCACCTAAGGTAAGTATTACTTTCTCATTCATGAAATTAATGCTCTTTAAGGAGCTGAGTGCAGGATAGCAATTGTGAATATTTGAGTTCTATTAATGTCAAATTCTCATTTCATTCATATATTCTTATAAAAAAAATCTTAGATGCCTATCTCTCTCTGACTGGCCCACTAACTTATGTGCTGGCATGTATTCAAGGAGCATATTCACACACAGTAATTCTAAACTGCTTGGAATTGTTTGTTTTCTTTTTTGTTTTTGTAACAGTCTAATTATTAGGAAAACTCATTGGCTTTCGTTACTGTAATAGAATTCTTGCCTAGGGAACTGTCAAGTCTTACTGTTTAGCTCTTTGGGATGTTATATAAAAATGTGACCCTAATGATGCGGAGAGAAGTGTTGAGTCTGAAATCAATTAATATTGTATCTGTTACAATCTGGTGATAATTGTGAAATAATGTTAGTAGCTGGCAAAATTGCAAAAAGAGTATACCTGCACTTTCATTCTGAATGAAAATTGGAAAACTTGGAGTGGCCATAGTGTTTGAAGTTCTTTAGCTCTATGATGGCCATGTTGCCGTGGCTGAAACAGTTCTGATGTGTGTCTTCATTGTGTTACAGGTGTCTGTGATTAAAACATAGCCTCATATTTGACTTCTTTCTATTCTAATTAGAGTGCCTAGTAATTTGAAATCCAGAGGCTGCTGCTTTGGATGCATTTTTGTGAATTTGTAATGCAGTCTAACTGTTAATTTCTTACTTTTCTTTTAGAATAAATTGAGTTGACTAATAGCTTGATTGAAAAGAAAGCAACATCGTAATTGTCACAGACTGAAACACATTTTTTTCTATTTTTTTAATTACAGGTTGCATTTACAACAAGAATCTATCATCCAAATATTAACAGTAATGGCAGCATTTGTCTCGATATTCTAAGATCACAGTGGTCTCCTGCTTTAACTATTTCTAAAGGTAACTTTTCTGAAGGAGAAATGTTTCAATCTTTTGTTGAATACTGTGTTTTTAGCTTTGATTGTCTTGTTCCTGCCCCATCTCTCCCTCCCTGCCTGCCTCTCTCTCTCTCTCTCTCTCTCTCTCTCTCTTAACCCTTAGTCATTCTAACCTGTGTTTTTCCAATTTGATAATGATATCTTACTGGATTTTTAATGGATGTTTGTTTTTTCAAACACCTTCTGCTGTTTAAGGCCTTGTCTGGCCACTTACTTGCTTCAGAATTCTTAGCGATGCTTACTAGCTTGGTCCCAGAGGGGACTGCCAGCATCTGAATTGAAGCAGGCTTACGGTGGTTTGTTCAAGCTACAGCTGAGAAACTGCTTGTTTGCACCTGTGCATGTAAATGTACTTTTGCTTTTCAATTTAAAGATGGTTTGTTTCACTTCAGTTTTTAATAAGGAAGTCTATGTAAATGTTTGAGTCTGTTTAGAATTACATTTTGATTTATATTGGCATATCTCTATATCTCTGTGGATAGGAAATAAAAGGAAATGGATATTGATACGTGTTGCTTTCTGCCACCATACAGTGGCATTGTCTTCAGGGACTGAGCTTAGTGATTGTGCTTCAGGATAAGCTGAATTTGTGCCGCAATAGAAACTTTGTAACTTTCTTCATTTTACTATAGTAAATGCCAGTTCTCAAATACTTTCATGATGATAGAACTTTGTTTATTTGGCTGCTTACACTGGTCACTGTGGCTTCAAAAGATCTCTCAAAGTGCTTTTTTATGTATAGAACTTGTAATTTTTGTCTGTCCAAGGAGTATGTTTGTGATAGGAATGTGAATCCCCTACATTTTAATGTTGTCACCACCRTTTTTCTTTAAAGCTGCTGTGAGAGTAGAGAACTCAGATCCTATAGTGGCCTGCAACAGTGTGTCTCCCTAGCAGTCTTATTCCTTTATTTTACAACATACCTGTAGTTTTATCAGTGCAGATTGGAATATTCCAATTTTAGACACTACAGAGGAAGACTAGAGTCTGATTGAAAGTTCTGATTCTAGTGATGAAAAAACACAGAATATGTTGATCATCAGAATACATAGTAACATGCTCTAGTTAGCTGCTACCTTGTATCATAGTTCAGAGGACAACAGCCCTATTTTTGTGTGTGTTTGTGGAAGGCAGTGAGTATTGGGAAATGCGAAACAAACAGTTCTTGGGAATTTTAAATCATTTTGGACTTTTTTTTATTTAGGGTAGGCTACAAATTTACTTTGGCTGTATATCAGGAAAAGGCTTTTGGGGCCCTCCAGCATGCTGACATTGTCTTAATGCGCAGAGCCATGCTCCATTGTTTCTGAAATCCTTGCTCCTGTTTTGCTATTGAGGTTGGTTTGTTTGTGTTTTGCAGTTCTCTTATCCATTTGTTCACTGTTATGTGATCCAAATCCAGATGACCCACTAGTGCCAGAGATTGCACGTATCTATAAAACAGACAGAGACAAGTAAGTACAGCATTACGTAAGACATACTTCCACAGACTGTGAAGAGCTCTCTGTCAGACAGCAGTTGTATTGAGTATGCCCTTTGTGAAAATCTGGGATGGAGAAAACTTGTGTGTCGAAGAGATACCTATTCTTCTTGCTAGTGCAAAGTTTAAAAACAAAGAGACTTAGTATCTTTGAAGTTGTGGGGGAGGGAGAATATCTTTCTCACAAATGTGGCAGTATTTGAAAGTGTATATTGCCTACTTACTGGCTTACTATGCTTGAATAGCAAACTTATATGAAGTAGCCTTTGGTCTTATATTAATGCTAAATATACTTATCCAATTAGGTACAATAGGTTAGCAAGAGAGTGGACAGAGAAATACGCTATGCTGTAGGGTAAGAATATCTGCACATTATGGTGCATTTAACAAAATGGAAACTTGTCAGCACTTGAGTGCTGCATGCTTTAAAGCACTGGATTAACTAACAGATAATGGATGCACCATTTACTGAACCCGAATATTTAACAGCTTGGTCTGTGGCTAGTGTGAAATGTATTGGCTAGTCACTATTTCTCACAGATACTGCTCTTGCATGTCAAAAAAAAAAAAAAGAAAAAAAAAAGAAATAATTACCCAATTTGGAGCCAGCCTGTGAACTTGTTCTGGTAAGTATTTACCTAGATTTTATTAGAATTTCATTAAAAATRATCCCCTGGAAACAGTACTTTATAATCGGACCTCATGCATAGAAATGCATGAATTTAGACTATCCAAACTTAAACTTTTTATTATTCAGCAATGTCTTGTCTTCTACATACTCCATACCAGGAAAATAGGAGTTATGATCTGCTTGTATAGTTGAAAACTTACTACTGACAAGCATGGAGTTAAGTACAAACTAATTGTCAGCTCAATTCCTGTGGAAGTACTGTACTTAAAAAGATAGTCTGTTACTACTCCTTTTTTTTTAATTGCTTGAGCAGTATATTAATGTGAATAGAGAATACTGAGCATGAAGAGATGCTTACTGTTGTCTTACTCTAAAATAGGAAAATTGACATAAATTCTGTATCCAATGATACCATTAACCAAGTAATCTTTACTGATGGCATGTGATACTCTATATTAGTTATCCTAAGGACCATATTTAAACAAAACACTCCCCTTGCCCTTCCCACCACAGGTGGTCTCTATTCCTTCCCCTTCAGCAGTCTTTCACAACAAACTTCTAGCAAATCTGCTCAGTTTAGATTTGAAGTATTTTATGTAGATTAGAAAATATCCAGGTCAGTCTAGGGAGGGATTTGTTCAGGGTTTTTCGGTTTGTTAGTGTAGAAAGAAATTTCTCTTAATGTGATGAAGAATAGGGAGATGAGGGTAAAGTATGAATTTATCATTGGCCTGTTTTTATGCTGGCACTAATTCAATTTCTGTTTTTGTTTGCAGGTACAACAGAATATCTCGGGAATGGACTCAGAAGTATGCCATGTGATGCTACCTTAAAGTCAGAATAACCTGCATTATAGCTGGAATAAACTTTAAATTACTGTTCCTTTTTTGATTTTCTTATCCGGCTGCTCCCCTATCAGACCTCATCTTTTTTATTTTTTTTGTTTACCTCCTTCCATTCATGCACATGCTCATCTGAGAAGACTTTAGTTCTTCCAGCTTTGGACAATAACTGCTTTTAGAATCTGTAAAGTAGTTACACAAGAACAATTGCCCAAGATTCAGATTTTTTTTTTTAATGGAGCATGTGTATTATGTGGCCAATGTCTTCATTCTAACTTGGTTATGAGATTTAAAAAAAAAAATCATTCCTCACTCTCTAACAGATACTGAAGATATCACCTGAAGGGGGGAGGGGAGATGGATGTTCAGTTTTCTCCCATCAAAGAAGTAACATTGCTGTAGCAACATCCATCTTGTTCTAAACCTTCCAGTGTTAGAGAAATGAGGTTTTGCTATAAACTTTTGCTCATAACTGATGTGTCTGGAGAATTGGTACTGAAACTATAGCATCAGCAGAACAGAAAATGTGATGTATCTTATGCATGTCAATAAAGGAATGACCAGTTCTTGTTTTACAGAGAATGGAAATTGGAAGTCAAACATCCCTTGTATTCCAAAATAGGGTCTAAGAACATTTTTGTAATTCATTTAAATTTTGTTAGGAGGCTTGGAGCTATTAGTTAATCTGTCTTCCAAAACACTGTTTAATATAGCACTGAATAAATGATGCAAGTTGTCAATGGATGAGTGATCAACTAATAGCTCTGCTAGTAATTGATTTATTTTCTTCAATAAAGTTGCATAAACCAATGAGTTAGCTGCCTAGATTAATCAATATGGGAAACAAAATCTTTTGTAAAAGCAAAGCTGGTTTTTGTATATACTGTTGGGATTTGCCTCATTGTTTAACATCAAATAATGATGTAAAGTTCGATAGAGCGAATCTTTTGCCATTTTCAGTTATAATACTCAGTCTGTTGCAGGTTGACACATTGTTCGGCCTGATGTATGCAGAATTAATAAGCTAACATAGTAGTGTAGCCTTAGTTGTGTGCTACACTTGGTGCTGGGAGCCCAGCGTTCAAGGATGGACTTGGGACCCAGCAGATCTGAAGTGGTGTGTTGTGGAGATGCTTCCTGATGCACCTGTGTTTGCTGACTGAGAACCTTTTTCTTCACCTTGTATGCTTGACAGCTGAAAGATCTTAATGTGGGAGTAATGATGAGGCAAAAAATATAAAATAAAGTACTGTTTTGATGTGGGAATTGTCATGAGGCTGTGTTGAAGTGACTTTACTATGTGGGATGTTCATTACCATTGAAAAGGACTTGTTCAGCCATGCTGCCATTTACATTAATGACTATTTTAATGCAACAGACACTTTCCTCATGTCAGGTGACTAAACGTGAATAAAGACTCATTGCTATTGGATTTTTGTTCTACAAGAAACATTGTCTTGTGCCATTAGTTTATCGCTGCAGCAACAAGGGCATTACTAAGCATCCGGCTCTATTGTTTCCTGCCCTCTTCCTTCATATTTTTCCTTGTTTGTTTCCTGGTTGGTTTTTTTGGTCTCCATTCTTAACATCCATAGCTTCATTTTCTCTAGTCTTGTACTATCAGTTTATTGTGCATCTGTGACTTCGCACTGGCACCACTTTTGCACTGCTTATAGTTATGTACATTCTGATTCCTTGTCCCCACATGGATATGGAAAGCTAGATGTAAAATAAATGTTAAACCTTAATTTTTATAAAAATTTGAATATGTAGTTTGGACATGGTTTGTTCTGGTTTTAAAATGTGAAAGTGAACTTTTTTAAAAAACTTCTAGCTGGCTTGACATTAAGAAACCTGGGGTCTCTTAACAGCGCATGCCTCACTGAAACGATCTTTTCTTAAATTAGTTAACRAAGTTGCAGTTCCTGCAGTATTTCTGCTTTACTAACCAAAGATTTTTAGTTGTTTATAAACGTGCACCATTTTTCTTGGAACTGGATATACTTACAAGGTGGTTGCCTTTAGTGTAACAATTGAGGTAAAAGCTTGTATTTAGAAGCTGGCAAACATATTGCTCCCACCTTTTTGTTAATTGTGTTATTTTGATTCTTGTCACTGTGTCATGGAGCCATAGCCACTAAATGTGGATCTGTTTTCTCGAGTGATTGCAGAGAAAGATCTCTTGTGAAGTATTAGGCTCCAGACTTTATACAGCTCAAGGGGGTGTGGGTGAGGGAGGGTCAGGGAAGGAGAAGGTGGAACAGCCCACGGGTAGTATATTCCCTAGAGGACAGAAATCTTGATTGGACCACTCTATATTCTGTTGTACATCTGTAATGGCATTTCTGTGGTAATTTTTCTAATTAGAAAGTATGGACTTTGGAAGAATGAGAGGGAATTTACAGCTCGAATGTAGATGTCACGTGTGCGTGGGAGAGGCCATGCTGAGATGCTTGCCACCGGGAGGTGGGAAATAGCAGCTGTCTTGCCTTWAGCAGTCTGGGGTAGCATCCAGCCCTGGCTTCCCCCGTAAGTTATATCGGGSTTGCTGTTGAAGGAGTGGAGGGGAGAGAGTGGTTAATGTGAACCGACAAACAGATAACTAAAGAATTTGAGAACTTCCTACCGAAACAAAACACTTGGGTGAACTATTCACTAAAGTAATGGCTACCAAAACTGTGCCAAGGGTCTGAAAGGTATGTAGTAGAACTCGATCACTATTGAAACATAAGGATAAAAGGACTCTAAATTTAAACTTCTAGTGAGAAAACTGGTGAAGAGTTGAGCTGCCCTGTCCAGTTCTGTTAAAAGACTTATTTCACAATGACCTGTACAGTAATAACTTGAGAACACAGAATCCTAAAAGTCTTAGATTGAGCAAAATACATATTAATGGATTTTATTTGAGGGTTTTTATAATGAAGTGTCAAAGCAAGATAATTGAAAGATTTTGAAAAATGTGACAAAACTACAATGGTGTTTTTAGAATTTTTAAGATTCTTAGCTATACTTAAGGGGAGTTTGAATTTGACATAAAGTATCAGTCAGCTTATTCAAATCTCACTTGAATAGCTTAGCAGTTTTGAGTCTTCTCAGGATGCAGAAAAACATGATCTGTAGCATTGGTTAGGGATTTTTTTTTCTTTCCCTGTCTGCTGGTGCACACAGCATCTTCTCTGTTGAAAAATGAGTGCAAACACATTTTTTTCATGTATGTAAAAATATTCCTGTTAGTGGCACTTCACAAAATTTCTCTCTATATAAAGATTATAGATGCTAACTTTCTAAAACAGAAGTCTGGCTTTAAGCAGACGACAACAATAAGCTCTGATTTTTATGGTGGGATGGAACTACAGTTTGGCAAATGATTAAGACTACAAGTTAATACATAGGTGTGCTGACATACTGTACTAGGCCTATTAAATTTGATAATTGCTTATGCAGAAAGTAACTAGCATTAATTAAAAAGGATAACCTAATAGTTTAAACATTCAAAGCTAGAAATACTTTAAGTAACTTTTTTTAATTTATTCCTTTTTTTTTTTTGCAGCCTCCCCTCAATTGTTCTCYCTTGTCATTTTATTTCAAATTCTTCATTATTATAAAAATAGTTTCTTGTGCGTATTGTCATCTGAAGCAGATTTCATAGATCCATTGAACGTAGCATTCAGAAGAAATCTTCAGTCTACGTGTCCCTAGTGAAACTTAAAGCATGGTAAAATCAGAGTTCAACTGAAGATTTCTTGCTATGTTTATAAGTGTCAGGAAAAATATTACTTTTGATTTCTTTCCTTTGTTTGTAGATTYACGTGTGAAAACTAGGCCAAGACAAATGTCTCTTTCAGTGAGTTTTGTGAAACAAGTTGGCACTAGAACAATGGAATGAGACCAATAATCTATGATCAATAAAGGCTCCTGAGATATTGAGGTCACTTCATTAGAATACAGACTACTCTGTAATCCCCTAAAGCTTTAAAAACAAAAAGCTGCTATTGTCAGGAATCATTTGTCCACTTTAAGCTGGTCAGTTCTTGGTGTTACTGAATGGATGCTATTTACCCCAGAGCCTTCACCGTACTTGGAGAATTGTGGGATTCAGACCATGATAGGCAATTTTCCATGTTTAAAAGGTGTTTGGAATTATGGCTGAAATGTTTCCAGTGAGTCTGAGGGATAGTATATTGGCAACAATGCCAGAGCAATGCAGAGGGGAAAAAAAGTGTGTGGTAAAGCAGGGAATAATAAAATTGTGGGTAAAAATGCAATGTAAAGAGATGGTACAGAAGGGAAAGATGGGCTGCTAGGCTCAGCCCATCTTACCGTAAAGTGAAAATGTGTTGCTGTCATGATAACTCCTGCAGTCTAGCATAAAACTAACCGGTTTCAAAATAAYGTAGAGTAAGATGGCTGATGAAGTGTAATTTTTAAGTACCAAGTTAGCTGGTTGAAGAATAGCAATTAAGGCTTAGCTTTAGGAAGAGTAATTCAGAATGTAGAGCTTTTGTAGTTGTATATGCATAAGGTATTTAAGTTGCTCTCTGATTGTTTTGCCAATGTCCATAAACTGTGACTTGCTTTTCTCCTTAGTTAATGCTGCAGTAACTTGGGTCTCCTAGGTCCTGTAGAAGCAAGCACTCAGCCTTCTTCAGGGATAGTTCAAACTAATGAATTTTTTATACTGCAGTGAGGTGAGTGTGCTCACGTGGTCTGYTTGGTGCAAATCAGCTGTGGGTGAAGGGGCTTAGTAGCTTCCAGGTGAGCAGCAGTAACATCTTATGCTGCTGCAACTATTTCTAGAGCAGCTGTCTGTCTGAGTTAAGTTAGAAGAGGTGATAAGCATAATCTTAACTTCTGGCAGCTGTCACTGTAAAAATGCAACAGTGAATTTGATAGGACATCTCTGCATAAGGTAAAATTTAAGATTTTTTTTTTTTAAGGGCAAACATCCCTGTTTGAAGAAGATGCTGAATTCTTGCAGTCAAAAAGACTTAAAGATTTTTCTCTGTACCAATAATTCTGCTCTGATACATGAATGCAGCCAAGCTAAGTAAATAATTCATGGATACTTTCAGAAATTGAAAGTTCTGTAATATTTAACCATTATTGTATTCTTTTTTCCTGTTGCAAGTTTGGGATTCTCTTACCAGAGTAAGAGGTCCAGATTTCTTCATATTCAAACGATCTTTGATGAACATATCAGTATTAGCTCCTGTAGGAGTTCTCAGTTGATGAACTTGGAGAAACAAGGACACTTCTAGAACGTAGTACTGATTTGGCATTTTTAGAATGGATGAGTTCTGACTGGAAAACTGAATTCAATATTTGGGACTGAAAGTTGTTCCAAATTAGTRTGTCTATGAATGAGGCCTTTTAAAAAATCTTGCACCTTTGAAGCATCTGTGTCTGGTCTCTATAATTGATGTAAATGTCTTTAAAAAAATTTWCAAATTTAGAGATACAAGTTACTTATTCTTTTGTTATTTTGAGGGAGGGGGTGCTCAACTTTTGTATACCTCTGTTCTATGCTAAGAATTAGGGCACYGCTGTTTCATTTTTGTCCCTATTATGAAGCCCAGTGATGATTTCCACTCCGTAGTGTTTCAAGAGACATCTGTTAAATGTCAGCTTCTGAGAGGTTCTGGTTTTTTTGAAAGGCTGAAGAGGACAAACTATATAAAAATGCATTAACCAATCCAATTAAAATGGATGCAAGGATGTTTGGAGGAGGCTTTCTTGCTTCAGTGATACTATAATCTGTGAGTAAAAGATCTTATAAAGGCAGTCTACCATTAKTATATTTTAAGCCACCCTTGATTCTATAAATCTGTTACGTATATAGAAATAAAAGCAAGCCCCCCAAAATAAAAACAAGCCCCCTAAAATATAGAATGAACTTGGCCTTGCAGATGCTTACTTTGCACAACTATTATGGTATCTTTTTTGTAATGTAGTAGTGGCTCTTTCTCAACTCTATTTGTTTTAAGGATTATGCCATTTCAGGGATRCAATCAGTCCTATACAGTTGGGGTGCTTAATACAGTTAGTTTTGCATAAATAATGAAGGGAGTTTGTTGTACACCTAGATAACTGAGGTTTTACTTTGATAAGTAGTATTGCTGTAAAAGGCAAGACAACGTTTCTCATGGTGTATCTACAAAGGAAGGCTAACTGAAATGTGTAAGCCAAAGTGCAAACTTAAGTACATATGGTTTATCCTAGTATAAGCTTCCTTTGGCTATATTACTTTAAATATAAAAATACTTAGGGGGTTTGCGATTTATGGTTTGCTTGGAAATCAGCTCTAAGCTGAACAAAGAGGTTTTATAGGACAAATGCAGATCAAGGACCAGTATAAGGGGCAAAACTTTCCCATGTAAGTGAAATGTCACCTCCTGTTTATAAAATGTTCACTGAATTAACTACTTCTATTATTTTATTAATGTTTTTACAGTYTGAGTTGTATTTCATGAGGATATCCTTATGTCTTTTATGCATAATGATTTGTGTTTCCTGAGAACCTGCTCCAGACTTACTGAAAGCTGTGTTTCAAGGTATGGTCACACAGTCATAGGCAATTGAATTAGAGGGCTAGGTGGATGTTATTTAATTTAGCCAGATTTTGCTGCTCCTGGTTTGTATGTGCTGCATTTAACACTCAAAATTACTTTTGTGTGTGTGTGTGTGTATGCAGAAGACATCAATTTTCATTGCTATAACTTTATAAGTTGAGAAGGAAGTAGAAGTGCGTTGTTTGGATTAACTGTAGGTGACACAAAACTATAGTAAGCTCTAAAAAATTGCAAATGAGCTTAAAACATTTTGTATGCAGTATTCTTTGAGATGCTAATACAACTGATGGGTAAACATTCCAAGCTTTCAGAACAAAAATACAAATGGGAAGATAGGCTTGTGGGAGGCATGGACCAGTTACCTTCAAATTTTTGAATGTCAAGCAATTTCTTTGAAATGTCATTTTTTTCTTTTTGACATGGTTGATGTGTTAACTTACCAGGCACACTTACTAAGCTGCGCTATAAAGAAAACAGGAAAATGAAAAGAGAAGTTGCCRTTTGTTGCTTAGCTTAAGCTAGAACATCTCAAGTTCACAGGGGCAGCAGCCTGATACAGAAACGCCTTGCAGTTGACCAATCAGTCCTCCTAACCTCGTTTTTCCTCCCACAGCCTTCCTGTGCTGTTCGTCTCCACCTTTTAGAAGCCCGCAGTTCTGTGTGTATCTCTCTTTCCTTTGACCCACTCTGCTAGATAGGACTGCTTTTTGCTACCTTTACTGATCCAGTGTGGAAATTGTGCATTTGAGGGCACTAAATGCTTCTGATGTCTGAGCCAGGATTTTATGCAGTTGCTAGGGCAAGTAATGTTTCAGGAGATACAAAAACATGAAGCCAGAGGAAAGGGGGAACTGTGTTAAGAAAGAATGTTACTAGAAATCTTTTGACTCTGAGTTTGCAGCAGTTCTAGCTGGGGAAGGAGCTTTCAAAAGTACTGAAAAAGATGGATTGAATAAGCTTGCTTAAGTTTTTAGGATAGCTTGAGTAAAGGTGGAACAAAGGCCATATACTAGGTTTAGCAATCTGGAGTGCGGATGTGCTAGGACAGGGAGTGGAGGGGAAGATCTCAATATTGTCAGTCTCGCTGAATTTTTAAATAGAAGTTATCACGTGGCATAAGCTGACGCATGTATCATGAATAATTTAGGGTGTGGACAGTGCAGAGGGCAGCCAGGCTGTAACTTCTGAGCCAGCTGCAGCTTACAGATAAGCTCTTCTAGGAGAGTCCTGCTAGGGGGAAGTAGCAGTAATCATAGCTTGTGGTTTCAAGATCATGGACCATTGCCGGGAAGTCAGTGAAAAATAAACAGTGGATCAACATCCTTGGTATTAAGAAAATGAAACAAAACAGAAGAGGTCTTGAAAAATCTCAGAGTTCGAATGATCACCAAGATGTTTGCTGAAAACTTAGTGACTCCTTTCCATAATCCAGTGGCCTTCTCGTGTCAGTGTTAAGCTGTCCACTGTTAACAGCTCTGAAAGCAGAAGGTGGCTTCGGAAGGAAGCTTAGTTGTATCTTGCTGATCTCCAAGTAAAGCTTCAAGGCCAAGACCAAATATGGAGGACTCAGAAAGGAATACTGAGGAAAAAACCCTAATTATTCATAACCTTGCTAGGTATATTGAACTACCTCAGTAGACTAAGGGAATCCCTAAGGAATGCTACACATCAATAGTATTTGGGCTTTTTTTTTGTTGTTGTTTACTATTTTAGGTGCCTTTTTGATGTGATTGGAATTCTTCAAGGAGCTTCAGGCATTTAAATTTTTATTTTTCAGTATCATTGCCCTTATMCTCCCACCTTGATCACCTCATTTATTCACAAAATTGGGAGGGAGTCAACACAACCAGGACCTTGGGGCCACTTCACTTTTATTGATGGTTAGGTTTTCAAGATGCTTTTGCATTTTAAACCTTTAACAGTAAGTCGATTTTGTAAATGGTTAATACCMTTTTTGGGTCATGGTGGTGGTGGTGTGTCTTTTTTCCTGTGATGAAGCAGCCCTTTGGAGAGCCTTACCTTCAGACATGAGTATTTGTTGGATGCTGTTTATTTTATTATTACTAAAAGGTGCCAAAAAACTTAAGTGTCTACGAGTTCTTTAACTCACCACTAATGACAACTTGAACTACTGTCATATCTTGGCACTTCTGTGAAATGTTTTAGAGATCAAAATGTATACTGAATGTTTAGATATGAGAGAGATACGAATGGTTACCTGAAGCTGTAACATAGATCTACTGAAATGAGTAAAGCTATACAAGTTCAGGCTAGCTGAAGATCTTTGCGCTTGCTAAAATAATCTTAGTGGTTCAGTAAAAAGAGGATTCTAGGCAGACTCTTTTTAGATTCTTAAAGGCCTTTCCAACTAACTGGAGTCCTGGCAGTGAGAAAACATAGCTCTTCCACGCAACTGTGATGTTTGTAGCAGCTGCTGAAGCTACAGGTAGTATTTGGACACTAGGTTATTTGGATCCACCACGCCGAGAATTTGACTGTGAGCAAAATGACAGTACGTCTGTAAGTAATACTTGAGTCTCCACTCTCTGAAGAGGTGAGGCGCTTCTTTCACTGAGGACTGAGCTGAAGAGACAAGGCTCTTTTCACATTCCTGAGGCTCCTTACAGTGTTTATAGTTGGCCATACAGCTGTCCGCCTGCCTTTCCCACTTCCAGTGCACATATCAAAATACTCTCTCAGCTTTTGACAGGTACCAAACAAGAAAATTGTAATCAAAGAAATTATGTATTAATCTCTTTCAGAGTGAAATATATATATATATACACACACACACACACACATACATATATATAATATATATAAAAAATTTTAATACTACTTATGTACTAAGATGTTAAGTAAAAAATAGCCCATATTGAAGTATGTCTATTTAATTAACATGAATCAATTTCTGAAACTCTAATGCTGGAGACATTTGTGCCAGTATAATGAGTGATACAGCATCCTGGGTTGCATGAGTATGTAGTGTGATTATTTAAGAGGTTTGCACTGGARTCATTTTGACAACTAAAGACTTTTCTTGTGTAGGTGGACTTTTAGCATATGCTGTTGTGTCAGTGGCATTTCAGTTGATTCAGTGGGGACCTCACTGATTAMGACTTCTGGCCATTCTTGTAGGTGCTAGAATAATCATTCATCCCTCAGGAGAAGAGAAAAAAAGTGGCTTTTGAGAACCAGCAGTTTTCAGTAGTTATTTTGCGTTTTCCCTGCTGCTTGCATTTGGGTTGCTTTTACAGAAACAAATGAGCTGAATATGTTCTAGTGAGTTTGACAGAGCTGCCCCCACTTACACTCTGAGAAACTGAGGTCTTGAACTGCCCAAATGGTTTGCCTGGAACAACTGAGCTGGGAAAATAAATACAGCTCCCAAGTGCTTTGGCTACTCCAAATCCATTTTAGTTTACTCATCCAGTTTACCAGCTATAAATTTTTAATGACATCCTCATATTATGTACCTGCATGGAAAGCATTCATTACCACAGTAGAATGGATATACATTTCAGTCTAATCTGTTTGGTATGTCCTGCACTCGGCTGGCAAAATGTCAGGAGAGCTTTGCAGCGTTAGGAAGATGTAATGAGGCCTCTCAAACTTGCGTCATAGGAGAAACAGTTTGCTACTTGTGATACCCGTGTTTTGAGGGATTTAGTTTCAGGCATTTGGGGACAAGCTGTGCATTCTTTGTGGTCACAGATGAATGGCTAGTTTTAGGCTTTTAAGAAATGGTAAGCAAGCTGCTTATTAGTGTTGTCCTCATGTATGTTTTCCTGTAAGTGCCAGAGAATCAGTTTTGATGCTAGATAAGTTTTAAGTAAGTTATAGTARGAGTTCACAGGGAGCTTGGACAATGCAGGCTTTCTGCTCGTGAGACAGAGGGTAAGGGTAAATGACAACAGTCAGTGTTATATAAGCTTTTCAATAGACAAAGATTCTTTCAGAATTGTTTATAAAGTGAAAAAAAAGTATAAAGGCTATGGAAACTCCATCATCTAAAGAATCTTTCTTTAGAAATTTAGTCATGCTGTCTATTAAGATCCTTACGCCTTTTCTGTCTACCTCAGAAGGTGGTGAATTTAAACCTGAATCCTGTGGTTTGAATCCATCTCAACAAGGTGTTATGTTGAAGTACAAATACAGGTGTTTGCCTCTGGATAGCTGATGAAGTTTAAGGGTATAGTGGATAGTCAAGGTATCAGCTGCTTTTCTGCATATGCAATTTTAAAATGACTACCTCTTTTTATTTTTATTACTCTTTCCATGTAATATTTGCCTAAAGCAGTATCTTCCCTTGTACATACATGTTTTGAATTGCTCATGATTATTAGTGCTGGATAATTTTGTTTGCTGAGGAAATGCCCTTGCAATGACCTACAGAGTTTGCAAATAATTATAAGCTAAACTTGAGTCCTATCAYTTATGATTCTGATTTTGTATTTTGCTCATGATAGCCCAGTACAAAGTCCTGTTCTAGTGATACATTAACGGTGTCCTCATCTAAAAGCAATGTTAATTTATTTCCTTATTTTATTTGTAACATCCTTTTTGGATGGAATTCAAGATAAATATAGAATAATGTCTGAAATCTGTTCTTTCTAGCCATCCTTTACAAATCCAGAGCTGAAAGGCCTCCCTGCAGCATTTACTTACAGCTTTCGTGCCAGCTCAGAGAGTAACCATTTGCATAACAGTTAAATGCTTTGTAGAGTCAGTCAGGAACCAGAGGAGACATGTTCTTTTGAGGAGCTGTATGTAGGGGCTAAAGCTCTCATACAGACGGGCTGTGGTGTCCAAAGGTGTATACAGTGACGCAGACAACAGTCCTTTTTTAATTTACACAGGTATTTATCCAGCAGATCTACATCCATGTTGCTGAATAAATGCAAAACTCCCCCAAAGCAGGTGATCCTTTGGTTGCTTTGTTCTTTGATGAATTGTCTATGGGGGTATTATGGGCAGTGGTCTAAGGTTATCAAAAAAGGTGGCACGYCCCAACAGGGCACTGGTGTGCACACAGGGCCTGTTCTGCTTCGGAGGTGGTAACTCTCAGAGAAGAATAGTGCAGGGTGGACAGGTGGGGGCAGTAATATCTTAAAGTACTGCAGCCAAATCTGTGAGAACCTGTTTGTTTAAAACCTTTGCATGAACTCACTGAACTTGAATTTGAAAGAGGCAAACATCAACAGCCTGTCATGATGATAGAGATTGCATAGTAATTGGAAACAAAAGACTTCTGGATTAACACTGCAGAAATTGGGGCAGCTTCAATAGAACTGCTCTGAATTTTTGTCTTAGTTGATAAAGAGTATCAACTTGCAGTCTCATAAAGTAAGAATTGTAGTAACCTCTTAAATTTGTGGCATCTCAGAAAGGGATGGAATATGGTACACAACAAAAGAAAACCACACAAAAGATTTGCTGTGCATCTTTAAAATGAAACTACAGCCTTTAAGATTCTAGTTGTATCTTAAACAGTAAAAAAGTCATTTGTTTAAAAATACCCCAAAGAAACAAAAAGCAAACCCTGAAATACTGAGATGTGAAAATGAGGCATGATTTAACTTAATTATAAGCCTTGAACAAGGAAACAGTATGTTCTCAGAATACTTAATTACAACATTGTTTTAAGAGTTTTTTTTTTTTCCCTCCAGCCAGTCTTCAGAAGAAAAATAAAAGGCAAAGAAAACACGGAAGTACAGTAAACATCTTGAAATGCAGTTTCCTCCTTACTGGGAAGCTACCACATGACTTGCTGAAAAAGCCTGGAGGGGGTGGGGGAAGTCAGCTTGCAGTTGTTCTTTAGTAGTGTTAAAACTCAGTTTTCTGTAAATCGACTTCTTGAGAAATAATATCCTACAAAGTCTGTAAAGCATCACCACGATGTTTAAGTGCTTTTAGTGTTGTATAGCTGGATTAAGTATTTAAGAAAAATATGCTGAATTGTGTGATAGTCCTGAGAACTGATTTGCTTTACTCACTGACAGGTGACGGCAGAAACAGAGCAACACTTTATGCTATTTAGGTACCCGTTTTTGTGATCTGAACTTTTAAAGGTGAGAAGATAGATATTAATTTAAATTGAATTCTGGCAAGAGCGAAGCTAATTAGGGTAGCTCGGTCTTTTTTTTTTTTTTTTTTTTCAATCTGACTAGAAGATTGCTGGGGATTGAACTGAAAGGGGGCCTAGATTTCATTTGGCCAATATACTGAACATAGGTTACTCAATCTATAACTGTTCTTAGAAGTACACAGCTACTATGTTTTAATAGCTGGATTTCTGCACAAAGAGAGATTCAGCTACCATTTCTCTTCCTGGACCAATATTCCTTAGAAGTCCCACTGGGGTGTGAAAAATCACCTGTGGTTATACATTGTATACTTTCTGTGGTTATAAATTTGATACCTGTTTTAGTAAATGTATGGAAGAGTTGGCATTTCGGCTTAAATTGAAATGTTGTCAGCCCAAAGAATCAGGAACAAAAATGTAAAATGTTGACAATGTTCAGTAATGTTTTAACAGCATGTCTAGTGTAGATTCCTATGGTGTGCTAAACTGGTGGTGTGAAAGCCAGAGGCTATATTAAAAAAGAAAGAAAAAGAACTCTATCCCTATTTTTGTCTGCTGTTCACTTTTACACGCTATTCTGCATAGCAGGAGCAGCAGCATGGTTTCATGCATCAGTCATGCTTTACTCTTGCATGATTTGGTATATGAAATGTGTATGTTTTAACTAACTCTTTAGCATCCAGAGGTTTTTAACACATTCCTTGCTCTGATTGTGCATTCTATGATTATATAGTAAGGAAACATAAGGATGGAAATGAAAAAAAGAGAAGAGAGAGGTAACATCCTGCAATTAGTTGGGGTTTCTTTGAATACTTCTGGTTGCATTTGTACGCAGAATCACATGTATGCACCTACATGCATTTTTAACTCTATTGCTTCCTTTATATGCGTATTGGCCCTTTGCATACACTTCAAAATTCTTCTGTAATAAATTATAACAGGAAGATAAAAATGACACTGATTTTAGCATTTACTTCTGTTACTGGAATTTACTCTTTTTTTTTTTTTTTTTTTTTTTTAAGCTTATTTCACCTTCTCACTTCAAGTGTATTCTGAGGCAGCCCTGAGAGAGCAAACTACCTGCTTGACAAGGATTCTAACCTGGCTGATAAAAGGGGTAAAAATTACACAAGTCAAAACTTGTGGGCTATGCTGGGCTTATTCATATCAATGTATATATATTTTAATCAACTAAACTTTTTTTTTTTTTTTATAAAAAAGGCAAAATTCAAAATGCAACAACCCCTAATCTAGGATCTTGGAGTGGTTGCCAAAATGTGCTTTTTCCATTTCATGTGGAGCTGTGCGAGAGAATGCATCCACTGCTGAGCCAGGCGTACAAGGAAATGACTCTTGAAAGCTGGTACGGAGGCTAGAGATTGCTGCGATTGTAAGAGGTCTTTGGAGCCTGAGCACTTTTCAATATTGTGAAATGATCCGGTGGGCTGCAAAACTGTTCTGTGCTTGCACTACCGCTTCAGCTGGAGGCGGTTAAGACGGGTTGCAGTGTAAATGCTGTACCCATTTCCAATTCCGGGAGCTGACAGAGGCCCTAGGCCCCTCTGCACTGGAGTTCAATGCAAGCTAAGCAGAAGTGGTCCCTAAAAGCTCAGCCCGTTGCTTCTGCTTGTTTCTTTAGAGCTTGTGCTTCTGCTCCTTCGCCGATTAATCTATTCAGCCTTCACAAACTCCATGGCACCATTGCTCGTACTCCTTGTTCAGAAACGTGAGCACTTCTCTGAGGAAGGGTGTTCCTGAYGTTCCTCTTGGTTTTAATTTTATAGGTCTAAAGGGTGGAAGTCGGAGGCTGTGTAAAAAATCTCATGGCTTGTGGGGGGCCAGTACCGAAAACTGCCCTGATGCCTCTAGGCTCCTCTTGACTGTTTTCAACGCTCACAATTCCCTTAGAGCTCCCCAGGGCCCTGGGGCTGCCCCGCTGCCCCGCTCCTAATGCCTCAACTCCGCCTCCTCCCCGCTGCGCTCCCCGGGGAGGGGGGCGGGCGCCGCGCGCCCCTCCCCCGCCCGCCGCGGCCG
>NW_028187188.1:1713424-1787333 GCF_003343005.1 Rhea americana | reverse complement strand
ATGGATGCATTTTCTCTCTTTCTTAATTCTTTATTCTTCTGATTACTATCCTGTTCTGCTCTGACTAAAGTTAGTGAGGTATATGGAGAAAGTGACCCCACTTTGAGCTGGATAATTTTAGCCTTATTCTGTCCTGGCATACATTGGGAAACCCAGCACTAATAATAGATTCCAAAGAGAGCCGTTGCCRGATTAAAAGAATAGGAAACATGGAAAAAAGTAAATACAGCAAAAGGGGATAAGTTGAGCCATTATGATCTGTTGTTTCAACGTTTGTGTGCTAATCTACAGGACATTTTGAAAGCATATGATGGAGATGTTAAAAAGGCGCTTTCTAAACAAGTTAAAAAAGGCAATGGGCRGGTAGAGTGTATGGTGGATCTGACTAGAACTGTGCCTGTTTCTCCCCTGCAAAAATGCATAAACTAAGCTGAACATCTCTGATGTTTGCCAGTGCTGTGAGGCATTGCTATAATAACTGTGAATAACTGTTCAGGARAAGCTGTGACCAATGCACTGACTCACACATGCAAAATAATGACGTAGTGAAAGACTCATATTTACATAAATACTCACGTATTAAGCACTCTTGTGAAGTGAGAAACTATGTTTGCTGATTTAAATACATTGCTATGAACTGACCTGTAATTTTAGTCATTTTAGACAGCCGTATGGTATTTGGAAATGAGTCTGTGGTCATGAACTCTCATGTGCCAGGGAAGAATCCCAAAGCTGCAAGTAGTTATGAAAGCTTAATCAGCCTGTTGGCCGGTAGCACGGGTCTTGCTGATAGGTTCAGGGGTACTAGGCTAATTAAATTGATGACAGTCATTTGTGGACACTTAGCACACGTTTGCGTGARTGCAGGTATGAACTCGCTCCATATGCATTCTGATATGGCCAGGTATGAACCTGCTGTGGTMTGGAAACTGTTACTAGGTTGGTGCAGTGCTCTGCCAGAATTAGTATGCTCCGCCAAGGAGCTGAGCTGGCTGAAACACTTTGCTGGTGCGGTTGCTTGGATACTGGACCTGGCTGGTGTTTGGCTAGCTCCAGTGCAGCAAGAGTAAGTTGCTGGATATTAGGCTGCAAGATACAGTTTAGATTACAGGAGTAGGCTGCAAGCTACTGGTCCATGTGGTTTGTTTCTAATTTAGGTCGATGCACAAACTAATTTTGCCCAGGGATGCTCTTGATTGCATGTCTGTAACCTTACTTAATCTGCTGTGTAGACTGTACATTTGAATTGAAAGGAATCTCTTTGACACCAAGAGTTTGTTACTCATCTCTCTAGATCTTCTTAGCATTCTTTCCAGAGATGTCTTTACTCTTTGGCTTATAAAGCATACATTGGATGAACGCTTTTTGCATGCCCCAAATACACGTATCTTCAAAAATGCTGTTGGAGAAGGTACTTCTGAGTTTCCTACTGAAGCATTATTTTCTTCTTGTATTCGAGGAAGAGAATTCAAATGCTGGATTAAATACGATMAAAGCTCTAGGGGTAGGAGATAGCATTAGAATAGGTGTTTAGTGGGGTTACTGTAATAACATTCCAYTAGGGCTCAGTAGCTCTTATTATTTACATGTAAGTTTAAAGAAAAAACCTCTCCAGAAATGCACATTAACAAGGTTAATAGTTAGTTGAGTAGAGTTAGTGCTAAGTTTGGGCAAAAGTGCGCACATTTTACAAACTTGCAGCAGATCTATTGCTAAAACTAAGTCTCTGGAAAAAGCTTTGCAGAAACAGTTCTGTCTAAGGTTATTTTTAAGTAAACTGTCAACCTAATATTTTCTTTTAGGCTCTTTTGATAAGCAATATGTATCAGCAGGTAATGTGCTATTTTTGTGCTAGAAATAGTAGTCCTTTAGCATATACTGTCCAAGTATTGCATGATGCCGTTTCTGCTGGCAGGTGACTCCTATAAAATTTCAGATCAGATGAATATGGCTATTGTAACTGGATTTTCTCATCTGCCAGCCATTTGTGCTTATATAGAAAGGGTGTTTTGTATTATTAGCTGTCACTTTGATTTATAAAGAACTATTATGGGAAGTGTGCTAATACAGGGGTTGGCTAATGCAGTTTTCTGCCCCGATATACAACAAGGGCATGCACTTGACACAGAAGGTCACGGTGGYCAGAGTCTTGCTTCTGTGTTACTCTGTCAAAATGTATTAAAAGAGATAGAGACTTACATATCTCAAATCATATTTCTGCAGTTCCAAAAAGCAGTGCTTATTTTTGGTAGCTTGTTCTGTATTTGAATAAAATACGTTGTTGCATATTTTCTGACAGTTTAGCATAGTTGAGATTTTTTCAGAACAAACCAAGCAAAAATTGCATTGGTTGTCATGGGTTCTAACAGGTTAACTGGCATTCATTGATGAAAATTGTTGATCAATATAAATATGTAGTTTTCTGTTACATATATATACTTTGCTGAGCTKTGTGAAAATGTAGAAACATTCAGAAACCTGAGTGAAACTTATGACTAATATTAAAGAGCACTCAAGTTTCAATAAGTGTTCTCTCCTGAATGCTTGTGAAGTAAAAATACATAAAATTATGGTAGCCTTTTACATATAACAGAGTATTAAAAGAATATTAAGAGAAGTGTATTAATATTTTCTTAATTATTGTAATATTAGTCTTCCAGCTTTACTCTTTTGTAGTATTTGGCTCTGTGTTCTGCTGTAACTGAATGTCACCTTATGCTCAAGGTGAGTTAACTGCCTTGTTGGAATAAGTACTGAAAGTGAATCATTTTAGGATGCAATTCTAAAACTAACGTTCCAAGAATATGATCCATTCATCACCACTGTTAGTTCAGCTTCACTTCAAGCTGTRAATATGTGAAACTGGGCTTGCTGAAGACTCTATAAATGTCCTGCTATAGCCTATGAGATGACAAGGAGTGCATAGGTTTAGATAAATATTTTAACTATTCAGCTTCCTGTCTGAGGTTGGCAACAGTGAAATMATGCAACTAAATAGTGAAATATCACTTGCAAGTTTTATTTTGATAATATGTTACATCAGTGGGAATTTCTTACTGTGTAYGTTATAAAATATCAGCAGAACTGATTTATGAGAGGAATATGCAAAGCAGTTTCAAATTAGATCATAACAGTGCTAGGATAACAGAAAAGAATCTTGTTCTGATTTTTGTTTCCTGGAGTACATTTAATTTTATTACAAGCAGATCTTCTGCCTGAATCCAGCTGACTCTGTCTGGCATCATCCAGGTGTTTGTGCCATGCTCTGAACTGTACTTGGTGCAGGAGGGCCTGAGGCTGGCCCTGCATGCGGCAGTACGTGCCTGGCAGAACTGCCTCACCAGGGCTTTGGGCCTCCCCTCTCATCCATTTCCTGCTTAAGAGAGACTCTTAGCTTAGATGACCATAGCATTTTCAATATGCCCTAAACATCATTGCTAAGAGGAGTTTATATCTGGCCTCTTGGCAGTGCCTTCAGTTTGGTACTGCCAGCATGCTTATTAAGTCTTGCTAATGTCCTGTTATCTGAACTGGAAATTGTTTCATTTTGATCCTCTGTGGTAGGGTTTTTTACTTCATCTTAGCAAGCTGTTTGCTGCTGCTTACAGCATTGAAGCTTGGCGCAGAGAACAAACAAGCAGGGAGATAGAGTAGTGCAGAATTTTTTCAAAAATTTCAGGGGAGCAGGAAAATACAAGGCTGTCATGTTTGGTTGCATCTCAAAATAGCTGTAGTTGACTCCACCCCTGTATGACCTGGTTCCAAGAAACACAGTGAGCTGCTGAATGCGAAGTGTGTTTAATACGCGTGCAGTGCAGTTCTTATTGTTTTTCAGCTTCTCATAGAGCCTTTAAGAGTTTTGAGCTTGTCATCCAGTTCATCTGAAATTCATCCAGTTCATCCATTCATCCAGTTTTATGAAATAAACTTTTCATTTCAATGTGAGCTGATTTAATGTGGGATGAAATTCTGTTTCAGATAAGTCCGAACAGTTTGACTTCTATAGATACATCTTCCAACACTCAAAATGATTACAGTTAATGATGGAAAAAAATGTAATCTTACAAGTTATTGGAGAAGTCATTTTCCTTCCTTACAGGACTTTGTGGTGGGCATGCTTTTTTCCTTAACCTTAACTGTCTTAAAAGCATTGCTTGAACATTGCCACATGACTAATCTTACTGCTAGTAACATCTGTATGCTTAAAATGACTGACCAGTGTTAGTATTAAATGGCTTTTCTGTGTGATATATAAGCTGTTTTAAGTAGCAATGGTATCAGTAAGCTGTCAGTTTTATATGCAAGTACACAGAACTGTGAGTTTCCATTCTCAAAGGTTGGATGTTTGAAGCCTGTGAGGAAAAAACAGTATTTGTAGAGTTGTATGAAAATATGAGTTCCAAGGGAGTATTTAGTACCTGCTGTGACATATATTTTACTAGTCAATAAATTTCTTAAAAGTTAAAGACTTCAGATTATTACAGATGAAAGTTCCTTCAGGAAGAAGCATCTGCAGTACTCTGAGTAGATTTAAACAAGCAGCTCCATTTGTACAAGGCTGTAAGAGCCCATCTGATGATGTAATTTCTGCCTCTGGTGAAGCATCCCTACATTTCAGTCAGCTGTTAGACACACAGTGTTGCATTCTCSAAATATCAGGTCTTTGTTTCATACGCATCTTAGTTTCCAGGATTCATGGGAGAAACAGTACAATATTTTTACAAAAGGATAAGACACCAAGACACTGGTGTTGGTTGTTTGACTACTAACCAAATGGTTTTTGACTTTACAATTTGCTGTTGGTATTGCATTTACAACTTGCATCTCATGCTTTTGTTAATACAAGTGGCAATGATCGAAATTTAACATGCACGTTTTCCAGAACATAGCCTAAAATAAGTTGGYAAGCTCATGATGGCTTAACTTCTAGAGAATACACAGTGTTGCCAGTATGGAGGTCCTGAATCTACCAGGACAAAGTTTTACTGAAGTGACAAGAGCTTTCATTCTTGATTCTTATTCCCCTATGGTAAGAAATCTGATTGAAAGGAAACAGCATAGAGGCAAGGCTACAACTTTCCCTCTATAGAGGCTCTAGGAATAACGTTTATATTGCTTTGGGACTGCAGAAGAGATTATGCTGCTGAGGACAGTCTCTTAAGTGTTACGATTTTGCTCTGCTCTGTAAATAGGTTTGTGTGTGTATTACAGAGCTTGACTCTATTAGTTGTAAAACAGATACGAGGTATACAACAGTGTCTTTCAGAAGAATTCAAATCTAAAACTGTCATTAATATCTATACTGACTTCTGGAGTGAGGAGAAAAAATGAGCTTCAGCAAGGAAGATAAAACAGCTGAGCAAATTTTCTTCAAAGTGAATCTGGATATTCAGAGAAGGTAGTTAGCTGGGCTAGTACTGTAAAAAACTCTAAGGAAATGGAATCTTAATGCAGCTGCACTCTCTCTTCTTAGCTCGGTTTGAGTCACGTAGTCCAGAAGAGATTGGTCTTTGTTCTGGGAAAGCAGTTCAGCTATGAGCTGAGCTGTCAGTCACTGACCCAGTTACCTGCACTCTGAACTAGTGGACTGGTGAATGTGACAGTGCCTCTTGGCTGCCTGTGTGTAAGGTGCAAGGCAAAGGGTTGTCAGGTCCACATTCCTGATTGCTTCAGCCTAGGTGAGGAGTGCTGTGACCTAGCAGGAGGTAATAAATGCAGCTTGAAGCCAAAGGGGTTGAGGATGTACTTTAGACCACTTGTGCCTCTATTCTGACTATGTGACTAAAGGAAGAAGAACACACTTGGTATAAAGGCAGCAGTTATTTAATTTTACACRGCAAACCAAACCGTTCCTTCTCTTTCTCCCACCCTCCAACTATGGCAATTTCATTTCATAGAATCACAGAATCATAGAATCAGTAAGGTTGAAAGGGACCTCTGGAGATCATCTAGTCCAACCTCCCTGCTCAGCACGGTCACCTACAGCATGTTAGACAGGGTTGCAGCCAGGCAGGCCTTGAAGATCTCTGGAGAAGGAGACTCCAGAACCTCTCTAGGTAACCTGTTCCAGGGCTCCGTCACTCTCACAGGGAAGAAATTCCTCCTCACGGTCAGGTGGAACTTCCTGTGCTTCAATTTCTGCCCATTGCCTCTTGTCCTGTCACACAGGACAACTGAAAAGAGTTTGGCCCATCCCCTTGACACCCTCCCTTCAGGTACTTGTACACATGGATAAGATCCCCCCATAGTCTTCTCTTCCCCAGGCTGAAGAGGCCCAGCTCTCGCAGCCGTTCCTCATAGGGCAGGTGCTGCAGCCCTCTGATCATCCTCGCAGCCCTACGYTGGACTCTCTTCAGTAGCTCCATGTCTGTCTTGTCCTGGGGAGCCCAGAACTGGATGCAGTACTCGAGATGAGGCCTCCCCAGGGCTGAGGAGAGGGGCAGGATCACCTCCCTCGACCTGCTGGCAACACTCTTCCTAATGCAGCCCAGGAGACCATTGGCTTTCCTGGCTACAAGTGCACRTTGCTGGCTCATGGTCAACCTGTCATCCACCAGCACTCCCAGGTCCTTCTCTGCAGAGCTGCTCTCCAGCAGGTCAGCCCCCAGCTTGTACTGGGGCCTAGGGTTATTTTTCCCTAGGTGCAGGACTCTGCACTTGCCCTTGTTGAACCTCAGGAGGTTCCTCTCTGCCCAGCTCTCCAGCCTGTCCAGGTCTCTCTGAATGGCAGCCCAGCCCTCAGGTGTATCAGCYGCTCCTCTTGCCTTGGTAGCATCAGCAAATTTGCTGAGGAGGCACTCTGTCCCCTCATCCAGGTCATTGATGAAGAACTTGAACAGGATGGGACCCAGTACTGAGCCCTGGGGGACACCACTAGCCACAGGTCTCCAACTGTGCTCCGYGCCACTGATGACRACCCTCTGAGCTCTGCCTTTCAGCCAGTTCTCAATCCACCTCACCGTCCACTCGTCTAACCCACACTTCCAGAGCTYCTCTAAGAGGATGTTATGGGAGACGGTGTCAAAAGCCTTCCTGAAGTCAAGGTACACAACGTCCACTGCTCTGCCCTCATCTACCCAGCCAGTCATTCCATCATAGGAGGCAATCGGATTGGTTAAGCAGGATTTCCCCTTGGTGAATGCATGCTGGCTACTCCTGATCACCTTCTTTTCCTCCATATGTCTGGAGATAACATCCAGAATGAGCTGTTACATCACCTTTCCAGGGAYGGAGGTGAGGCTGACTGGTCTGTAGTTGCCTGGGTCCTCCTTCTTACTCTTCTTGAAGACTGGAGTGACATTGGCTTTCTTCCAGTCCTCAGGCACCTCTCCAGTTCTCCATGACTTTTCAAAGATGATGAAGAGCGGCCTGGCAACAACATCTGCCAGCTCCCTCAGTACCCATGGGTGCATCCCATCTGGGCCCATGGATTTGTGGATGTCTAGCCTGCCCAGAAGGTCTCTAATCCTATCCCCCTCAACCAAAGGAAAGTCTTCCCTTCTCCAGACTTTTTCCCTCACATCCAGGCTCTGGGATTCATGGGGGCTGCCCTTAGCAGTCCTTCACTGCCCTTAGCAGTGAAGACTGAAGCAAAGAAGGCATTCAGTAACTCTGCCTTCTCTGTATCCCTTGTCACCAGGGCCCCCGCCCCATTCAGTAGCGGGCCCACATTTTCCCTAGTCCTCCTCTTGCTGCTGATGTATTTGAAGAGGCCCTTCCTGTTGCCCTTGACATCCCTTGGCAGACTCAGTTTCAACTGGGTAGCCGCATCTCTACATACTCTGGCTGCATTCCTATAATTCTCTCAAGTAGCCTGTTCCCTCTTCCACATTCTGTGTATTTTCTTCTTCTGCCTGAATTTGGCCAAGAGCTCCTTGCTCACCCATGCAGGTCTCCTGCCCCTTATGCTGCACTTCTTACTCGTAGGGATGCACCRCTCTTGAGGCTGGAGGAAGTGATGTTTGAATACTAGCCAGCAGGTCAAGGGAGGTGATCCTGCCCCTCTACTCAGCCATGGCGAGGCCTCATCTTGAGTACTGTGTCTTACCGTATCAAGACCAATTGACAAGAAACAATAAGAGTGTTTGCTGTTATTTTAAATTGTAGAGATTTGTTCACTGCTGTCTCTAGAGGTCTTTAAAATCCGATTCTGTTCTCTTACAGTCCTATTATATCCACTGTGCCCATCGTTATGAGGGTGATTGTGTTTCTGTTCCTCCCGTTAAGTCACAAGCTGTCTTGATTTTCTTTTCATTTTCCAGCACAGTCATTTCTTATGTAAAAACGAATCCTTCTCCCTCTATTTTAAATATGAATGATTATAGCAAACAGGATTTGACCTATATAGTTAAAGCCAAATATTACTAAAACTTTGCTTTTCCATATTACTTCAAAGGTGAAAAGGAGTACCAGAGCTAACTAAAATAAGAGAGGTGGTTTTTGCATTTGCAGACTGTCTGAAAGAACAAGTGCTCATCTGATGGATATTATGATGCATTTTGTTTACTAACACTGTTACTAAATGAGTCTTGTAATTTTTTTTGTAATTTTTTTTGTTGGCTTGTTATTAGGATCCATACTATAGATTTAATGATGTGATGTACAGATGGATCTCACTGGATAAYTGGACTTACAGCAGGACATTCAAAACTCCTTTTGACATCAGGTAAGCAATAAGGATATGTCTAAAATAGTTCCCTGCCATCTTTCATGCTGAACTGCTTGTTAATCTATCAGCTCAAAATCTATTTAATACTTGTGTGTAATAAATTATGCAATAATATGCAGCTGCAAAGCTTTTGCTGAAGGRCACTTAGTAGTTGTTCTCTCCCCAAATTTTTTCCATTGTTAAAAATTACTTATGAATTGCAGACTGAGGAAGGATAATAATTAGGTTAATTGGAAGCTAGSTCATCTGATATCTGGTAGGTATGTGAACATGCTGTGTTGCAGACTTGAACCACTTCAGCTGTCACCTTAATTTGGCTATTTAAAGATAAAATGTAGCTACGCGAGGTCAAACATTTTGGAGATAGCTGAGACTACTGCTGAAGATAACAGGGACGTGTATTATCTGTTTCTTGTGTGTTGTTAACTCCAGATATTCTAACAGTTTTATATCTGTGTGTCGTCATCTGTAGAAAGTGGCAAAAAGTGAATTTGGTTTTTGAGGGAGTGGATACAGTAGCACAAATCCTGATCAACAATGTCACTGTTGGCAGAACAGACAACATGTTCAACAGATATGTAAGTAATACATCTATTTCTGAAGGTGCTCCTGTTTTTCTTTCAAAGTCCTTTTGTGCCAGACACTTTCAATGTGTTCAATAGAAATGAAAAATAACATGCTAGCACTCAAAAGTGTTGACCTGAGGAGGGTATGTGTAGTTAGTTAACTGTTGGAAAGAGGAGTGTACTTAGCTTTCTAAGAGCAGCAGAGTCGGGTCTAGATGAGTATTTGTCTTCTAAATGAGAACACCAATGCAAGAGGATCAGTTCAGCTAATAATTCAAGTCTAGTTTCTTGGGATCTGTCACAGCTCCAAGAAAACGTAAACTTAAACCTGTTATATTAGCTGTAAATCTGCTTACTATTAGGTATTAGAATGGTTTACGTATGAATATTGAAATGAAAATGCATGTGGAGCAAAGCCTTCAAAAATGTTTCTGTGCTTTTTTCTTACTTAGGGTTTTAATTTTTAATGTTGGGATTTTAATAACAGTCTTGCATCTTTGGGCTTAGCCTGTGTCAGCATGAGAGTACTCRTCATAGAATGGTCTTGAGAGGGGCAGAAATTAATTTTATAGCTTTAATGTTTAAAACGATTCTGGGTAGTGGTAGAAGGGAAAATCTCTGCTTTTCTCTTAAAGAATCAATAAAGGAAGAGTTAAAGGAGGAATGTCTTCTATTTGTCAGTTGAGTAATCGAGTCACAAAAGAAATCTGGTTTCTTCATGTCTCAGCATTTACCGTTCTGGCAGGTTTCATTGCAGAGGTACTGGACAGAGACAGGAGACCTCGGTTCTGACACCCGGGTCTATGTGACCTGGAACAAGTCACTTAAGTTCTCTGTGACTTAGTTTTGTTATTTGTGAAATAAGAAATTTCATAGAGCTTCTATGAAATCATTTAATATTTGGAAGGTATTTAAAGATTACCAATAGCAGGCTCTGCAGAATGGAGAAGTGGTTTATTTTACCTTTATTTCTGCAAATTCATTGTGTCACAGATTGTAACAATTCATGAAATGGCCTTTAGTGTAAAAACCAAATTGAAATGTATTAGATTGGGTCTAGGCTTGCTATGACCCAGAGTTCTATGTTGTTCTCTTGTTCCACATAAGTACCTCTGCAAGRAAGTCTCTGTGAAGGTTCCTGTGAAGGATGCTATTTACTTTGTAGTTTTCTGTTGTCTGCTACAGAAGTGAGGCAAGTGATGCTGGAAGAGTGTTCACAAGTTAGGAAGAAATTCCAAGACTTGGATCCTCATGAATTAACAGTGTGGAGAAGAAATGGTTATTAGCTGTCAGGACCACATTGTCTTGATAGCACAGAATAATCATGAAACCAAAAATTTATCCTTCTGTGTAGTCGCACTGAAGGGGATCTTGTGAGTCGATGAGRAAGCTGCTAAATGCTTTGTTTGGTGCTGACATGGAATGTATATCTGTGCATTTTAGGGATGGGGGGTGGAGAGAGCATGAAATACGCCTTTGCAGCACTTGTGCAAAAGGCAACTCAGCGCTCTGTGGTAGATAAGCTGGCAGCACAGTGTGAGTTGGAAGGGCTCTGATCTAGACCAGCATTTTGAATAGGAACAAAATGTCTTTCTAAAGATTCAGATGAGGTCTGATCGAGGAAGGAAGGTAAAGACTCTCCTGCCATCCTCAGCCTTCAGCAGGTCTGTGTGCAGGCAGAGTGCTGCAGCCTGCAATGGAGGCTCAGAGTGGGCAAAGTGATTTGCCCAGAGAGATCTCCTTGTATCTACAGTCTTAATGTACACCTTTTTTTTCAGCTTAAGAGGTAGCTTTTCTTTTCCTCCAAAACCTGAGCTGGAGTTCAAATGTCTTTGAATAACATCTGTATGGTATTAAAATCCCAGTGTGACAGTGATTATAAATTTCATAAATAAATGTCAAAGCTGTAATGACTTTTTTTCTCTTTTCTTTACATAGAGCTTTGATATTACCAACATTATTAAGGAGGTCAATTTTGTTGAAGTCCGTTTCTTATCAGCCATTTCATATGCAGCAGAGCAGAGCAGATACCACAAAACATACAGCATCCCCCCGGCATGTCCTCCGGCTGTGCAGAAAGGAGAGTGCCATGCTAATTTCATCAGAAAGGTAGGGGCAGATTTATCTGTCTCTTCCTTGAGGCTTGAAAGGAGGAAGTTACCATGTCTTTAAGATGTATTCTGAAACCTGCAGTGTYACTGTATTAATAGAGCATACTTTTCATTGCAACTGTCTTCTGCAGCTCCTCCAAGAAACCTATAATCCAGCATGTTGCTAATGTAAGAGGCATAACAAGGTCAGGCCAACCATATCTAGGTGATAAGAATGTTTAAGGTTCTGTTTWTTTTCCAAGGAGTCAGCAAGGAGACTTGCTGCTAAAAAATCAGGATAGCGGTGGGAAATGTGTAATCGTTACATTTTGATCCATTGGATGAGTTTAGCAATGTAGACTGACAATAGAGTTCACTGCTGGAAATGCCAGCGGATATTGCCAAGGCTGTAAAAATCTCAGCCAACCAACTTTGTGAGTTTTTGGCATTGCTCATATGCTGTGCTATTTATACTGGGCATTTCTGGCGTATCCTGARAAGTGTTACCTAACAGAGAACCTGTTTTCATCTTATTATGGTGTTGTGTTGTTCTAAGTGTGACTTAGAAGTACATATTCAGTAAAAACAACAGTATAATATACAATGAGTGAAGCTCAGAAACTCTGAATTAAGACAYTGCTTCACTGTTAAAACTGAGTCTGGGTAGACTATGATTTGTGTAGCATCTCACGTATTTCTGATAGCTTTGCAGCAGTTGGAGTTAGAGGCTGGTGACCTTATTTTAGAATTTCTATTTTGGGTTTTTTGCGTGTCTGTCACCACTTAAATGTCTTTCTTGTTAACTGACTTTTGGTCTTTTTAAGAAAGTCCTTTAGAGCCTCCTTGAAAATGACTAGAATCCTTTTAATATAGAACTAGATCTAATTTCCTTTAAAATTTGTTAATGGAGAGGTAGATTTCATGTTCTCCAGGGAACATCCTTCAGGATTAAGATGCTGTCTTTATTGCTACGTGGTGCTTTTATTTTTACTGCATTTTAGAAGGTTGTTAAGTTCTTCTTCCAAATCCATGTGCTGTCTCCATCGTATTTCTTAGAAATAAATGCAGGGAGGAGCTTGAAAGGAAGAAGGCTCTTGAACAGCTGTAGTCTTATTTATAGAGCAAAAATGGCCAGGAATGATTTTTATGCTCGACTGAGCTATACCTTTAAACTTGTAAGAAAGTGCCTCAGTGTCCTTTCTCAAATGAATTGATTGACTGTACTAGGAAACTGCTTCAGACATTCCCAAAAACATCTTTCATTCAAAGTATAAGGTGACAACAGCAGAGACAATATGACAATACATTTGAAAGTAAACAAATGCATCAGGACACTTCTAAAGTAAGCTGGCAGCCTACAGTCTTACAGTGATGGAGAGCTGTTTACATATCTGAAGTTCAGTATTAAGTGCAGTAAATACATGTAAGTCTTAATAAGCATTTGTGGTAAAATAGTGTACCTTAATGATACAAATGTATTTTTCTCATGACATATTATTTCTGATAGTCTCTGCAATATTATTAGTGAAACCTGACAGTCTGTCAGTGGTAGATTTGTTTATTTTTTTTTATAAAGGGAAAATTACTTCCAATCTGAATTGTTTTCTAAGAATGTATTGTCCCTGTTTTTATACTTGAAATAGGTACAGTGCTTGCTTCCCGGAAGGCTCTTTTACAACTTGACAGGCAGGCAGCCGACCCCAGTGAGGCAAGGGATAGGCCAGATTTGTGCAATGTGGTTTGCCAAAATTAGTATGCCTTGGCTGTCAGTTATTAGTCTCTAAATTTAGAACTGTAGGTCACTGTACAAGACTTTAAGGAGATCTATTGTATTTACTTTGAGGGCTAAAACTGTGTGAAGCTTGGAGGGCAGCTGCAGAGATGTCTTCAAGGGATTTTGTTAACTGGAAATCTGACCAGGTTTAAAAAACAACTAAATGGAATGCAATGTAGATGCTACTCCTGTCTGATCAGAATTATTTAATTCTGCCAATTATTCTGATGTTAAAACCAGAACTAAGGTATTTCTCAAGCATATGTTTGTTCCCTTTGTTTTTGTATAAAGGGGAAGAAACAGTGAACATGACTGAACTACGCAAATACATCAAACACATACATGCATCTCTTTCCTTGAACTAATCTGTGATGTTACTGGAAAAATTAAAGGGTAAAAAGTTTCAGAGGTACATTTGATTTTTAATTTGGTATTGTTTTTAAAAATTTTGTTCAGTATTTGTAATGATCAGTTTGCTGCTTATTTTGTCTTTTAGGTATAAAATTAAATACTGACCTTAAAACTAAAATAACTCAGAGCTGATTTGAGAGTAACCTGCTGGCTTGTTTTTTTGATCTTTTTTTTTAAAGGTGATGAGGTAGGGTGCTGTTTTGCTTTCTCATTAGTATTAAATTATGATATATATGATTATTTCATACAAAACTGTATTTTTAATATAAGTACCACCTGAGTTTTAGGGAAGGAGTAAGAGAAAAATATAATAGGTTATCCTGAGTTGGTGGAAATCGGAAAAAAAAAAATTTTTATTTTCAGTCCATGGCAATATTTAATTTCTAGATAGCAAATCATTTTTATTTCAGGAACAGCATAGGTTTCTGTGTGAAAGTTAGGTAACTGTAACATAATCATTTTGTATTCCAGGAGCAGTGTTCCTTTAGTTGGGACTGGGGCCCTTCTTTTCCCACTCAAGGAATCTGGAAAGATGTTAGGATTGAGGCCTATAACCATTATCATCTGATTTACTTCACTTTGACTCCCTTCTTTGGTAAGCTATATACTTTTTATTGTTGTTTCACCCTTGGAATACAGACCATTTTATTGTTGGGCTCAATTAACTGACCATTTCGGAAAGATGCTGTTGTTTTATTATGACTGTGTATATAATGCTTACTACAACACACCCTTTTAGGTCTTGAGACACTACTTCAGTATAAACGATAGTGATAAAAATTGTTAAAATTCAGATTTTTTTTCTTGAAGATCCCAGAACAACTGCAGAAGTTTAATTGTGGTACAACTTAAGTTTGCCCCTGTTCTGCTGTTTTGGAGGTGTTTGTTAGTTTGTTTGTTTTCTACTGCATAGATTTTCCCAGGACCCCCATAAATATGTGTCTCTCTTGTCTCATCTCATTTAAAATAAAAGCAAAGCTGTTATGGGAATTTAGTTCCTTATTGGGAAGACAAATATACAGTGAACAGAGTTTCAAGAGCGCTGAGTTTTCGGGACTCAACATGAAGTTTGAGACAGAGGAGCAGCCGTGCTCCGCAAAGATAATTTGTTAAGTCTGCAATATGAGAGGATAGCCTCTTGCATTCTTGCTACCTAACCTACCTAACCGGTTTCCTCCTCTGATATACTCTTTGGTTTTCTTCTCCGTCCTTCAGATCTTGCAGCCAAGTAAAAGTAGTTAATTTTCTGTTGAAACTTTCTGTAAAAGGTAATATGCCCCACTGTTAGACCGCCTGCATGCTTGCTTTTGCTACGTGTTGAGCTCAGTCTTCGGCAGAGTAAAGGCTAGCACGTGTGTTCTCTGCACTGGGTTGAATTTCACCCCTTGGGAACAGAGTTGTTGTGTATGAATAAAAGAGGAAGACGTCACTCCCTGGATGCTTCTAAAGCTTCCTGAAATAGCTGCAGGTCTTAGCTAGAATTAACATGACTGGAATTTCCATGGAAAGCCCCAGCACAGACTGTGTGCTGGCTACAATTTAGTTACAGTAAAAATGTTTTCTGGTCCCTCCCACATTCCCACAACTCCACCTTCTGGTAGGTGAAGTCTTGCTCTCTGGATAAGCAGAAAGCAAATCTCTTTCATTCAGCAGAGAGTTTCAGAACCAGAGCTAATTAATATTAAATCATAAAACATTTGAAAAATAAAGAGTAAGTGAACAACTTGGATTTAAGATGCACTTACGTTGTTCATCAGATTTGGTGTTACAGCCCTTTGACCACTGAGTCTCTAAAGGATTCATTGTTCTTGATTTCTTGCCTAGGCTCCACAATTCAAGCAGTTCAGGAGTGGGCTGGAATTTCTTGGCGGGGAGGTAAAATATGCTGTAATGTTTGACCCTGGATGTGTGCGGGGTTAACCCTTTCAATGTTTCTGAAAATTCATCCTCTCTGGGTAACACTGGGTGTAACATAACCTTGGGAACATACTCATTGCTCTGCAAAGGCAGTAGAACCACACTAAGGCTGAATGTAATTCTTTGCTTTGGAAGAAACTTTCTCTCTCCTGTGAGGAAGGAGAACTAAAATATATACATAAAAAGAGAAAGCAAGTAATTAATAGTCAATGTAAACAAAATGTCTTAGTTTTTYTGTTTTCTGTTTGATTTGCTTTTGTTTGGATAGATGTCCATCTGTAATATTTAAAGTACAGGATTAACCAGGCTATGCTTGTAGACAGATAATGTAATTGCTAAAGTTAATGGGAAATTTGAACATTAATCATGAATATCCTTGACTCTGGCTTGCTTTATTCGATAAGTTGTTTTGTAAAGGAGAGGACTCTCTAAGATAACTGTGGAGAGATCTTGGGCAAGTCGTTAATGTGTTTCCTCCACCACACTTCTGTGGTAGAAGGGACACAAAGATACAGCCTGTCAAGTCTAGACACAATGGGCCCAATTCATCCCCAGCATAACTCCATTCATTTTGTCTAGTGACTCTGGGATGAATTGGGCTCGTTTTCTGTTAATACTGTTTTTGTTTCATAGACAAAAGTGATTGTACTGCCTTGTGATTACGATCTTTCCCAAAGAGGACCATGTTCATATGAATGCTGACTAAAAGAAAATATAATGTCTGTGGGAGCTGGTGGGGAAAAAAAAAACCTTCCTAATGATAAAAAGTGACTGGTTTCATGTTCTCTGACTTTTGTGCAGAACTCTGAAAAGCCCTGGATAGGATTGGAGTTTAAAAAAAAGAAGAATGAGTTATAAAATATCGATCACACTGCATAGTTCTTTCCTGAGTCAGCAGATGTAAACACAGATATCAAGTGCATTAAACAGTGAAAATTAACTTTGTAGATCTGGTTCAAATACAATCTGAAAACTGTTAAATTTAAGCTGAGGGTTTTGAATTGTTTCTTTGAGTGATCACGTTAATTAATAGGTATGTAAACATAATTCCTAAATTCTTTTTTTTTTCTCCCCTTCACTTAGTAAGGAGTGCTCAGCAGTGGAGTCTTAAAATTGAATCTATCTTTGATGTAGTCAGCTCCAAGCCAATTTCAGGTGTTGTGACTGTGAACATTCCCAAGTTGCAAACGCAGCAAACATACAGTGTGAAGCTTCAACCTGGAGAAGGCAGCATTGTGCTGCTTGTAAACATTAACAAGGTAAGGTGTATGTAGAACCCTAGCCAAATACAAAATATTTTCCTGTTTTCCAATGTGTCTGTCTGCCTCTCTACCATACCCTTATTTTTTGTTCCTCACTTTAACAACTGTGCTGCACCACTTTCAGGGTGGAGGAACAGCTCTTTTCCTCTCTAAAAATGATTTCTGTGGGTCTACATAGCTCAGTGTGCAAAGGTGATGAAATCTTTCCTGTATTACAACACAGAAAGATCGCATAATCACTGGCCACTGCCAAATGAGCTACTTAAGTAAATAACCCTTGGATCCTATGTGTCACTTCCCGTTGACCGTCACTAGGTATCTTGTCTCTCATGCTATTGTTTACTGGGTTGATTGGGACTAGAATATACTAGAATGTGCTTGGCTCTCCTAAGAGGGAGGATTCCCCAAACTTTGACTGGCATAGAAGTTGGTGGAAAGTGTGTGGAGTTGTGCTTGCTTACATTGTGCTTACTTGAGGACAGGAGTAATTGCAGAAAAGTAAAGGGTGCTCTGGTGAGGGCATAAGTCAGTTGAAAAAAGGATGCATTTGGTGTACAACCCAATGCTAAAAGAAGGGGCTACTCACCTTCCAAAGGTGTTGGGAAACTGTCTGGTTGGAAAACTAGCTGATGGTGCTTTCCACTGGAGCCAGCAGCATAACAGGAGCTGCCACCTGCTTTGCTGCTGCAGAGCATAGTTAGATTGATGGGTGAGCATTGTGGTATGAGCAAGAATTTTGGGCTTCAACAAGTCTGACAGTTAATAACATCTGAGGGTCTGCAGTGACCTCTGTATATTTTACTGGCCTCTGCTAATTTTCTCTTTTGCTGTGTAACTCTGCATTTGTTTCCCTCGTTTTGAATGTATTAGGTATGTGTTCCTGAGCTCTCTCATCAGTTTGAGTAGAGAAAAAGCATCTGTTAAAGGCAAGCAGAGTATTTTAGGTTTTAATACGTACGCTTAGCTGCTTGCATACTTGTGTGCTTTGTTTTATTTTGAAACAAAAGCATAAAAACGTAATTTTTTTGTTACTGTTGTCATTTGGCATGCAAGTTATACAAGCAATTACAAATACCCAGTTTTGTTTACAAACAATTGTTAGTCTCTGCTTAGCCTTTTCAGGGATTACATTAAACAGGCACCGCTGTGCGAAACTTTCAAAATGATTTTGCTTCATTTTGTCACCTCACTCCCAAACTCAGAAGAAATCTGTTAGTGGTGTATGACTGCAAGTTTGTGAGGAAACACTCCTTCAGAGCAGAGGCAACAGTGTTTTATTATTCTTTGTACACAAAGGGCTTTGCTGCATGAATTCACAGCAGCTGATTTTACAAGAAGCCCTACAATGTGTTTTCATGTATCGATGAGCATGATGGGGCTCTTACTCTGTACAGACTTGCGTGACGCACGTTAAATACAGAGACCTCACCACAAATTTATTCCTAGTTGAGAGCTTATTATAGGTTGTGTTGTGAAGTTGGTGGATGTTGGGTTGTGTTTACTGCCCGAGATGTGTAGCAGTCTTCCTGCGATCGCCACACAAAGTGCTGTATTGCTAACATGACAGCATTTTGCTTATCAGCTCATGGTGAGCGTGGGGATGACATCATTAGTGGCCAATGAGACGCTGCATCTGTGCTCCGCAGCTGCAAATGCTCCCTTGTTGTTGGGGCACACGCTGATTTCTGTGCTTCCATTCGTGTCCCTGCAACATAAGGATGAGCACTCCTGTACAAGCAGTTAAYGGTAGTTCCAGACCACAGAAGCTGAAATGTTATATAATGTGTATATATATGCATGTATATACAAAAGATTTATTAGTGATTATGTCAAAGTATGGCTACAGTGAAACGTATTGTTGAGCAGCTCTCTGGCCTCATCTTATGTGAAAAGATTGAGGCGCTTCTTACATCACTCTATTCAGCAGGGATCCRTCCATGCGTTATTGCTTTCTTTCCATGATTTTTGTGTTGTGTACTCAGCTGACAAGTTTTGGCAGTAGGATTGAGCAGCAGAAGCACACTATTGGAATGAAGCCATAACTATAGGAAATTCRTTACATAAATATTACTGTATGTGGCTAATTCATACTATCATCCTAGAGGTAGGTATTTTATATCTGTAAAAATTAACTTGCTAGAGAATTGAGATGATTAAAAAACATAGAGACAAAGCAGAAAGCACTGAAAAGAGAATGAAATTTTTTCTTTGACTTAAAAGCTTGACATAAYTGAAACAATCAGTGTAGTCACGTACTACCAAGATCACAGTTGATAAGTATCACCTCTATATACTGAGCATTGCATATGACAGATAAAAGGAGCAATTAGGGAGGGCAAAAATAGGAAGAAGGTGCTAAACTGATGATCAGTGGGAACTGCTGTTTTTATTACTAATGATTTATCGTGCCTAGAAAAGATTTGATCTTGTCTTACGTGACCATTATTTGGTACCAATCTTTTCACAGTGCCGAGAGGCTGAACAAGAATGAATCCCCGTTGCAGTGGTCAGAGCTGGGACCTGCTCTCCCTTGCAAGCCTGCAGTGTAAATGGACTTGATGAAGCAAGGGGGAGGTGTTTAGTACAAAGGCTAGTGAACAAAGTCTATCCTAAGACTCATATATTTAAATTTTAGAGGACTATTAAGTCAGTGTACCTCATCTGAGGATTTGTGCATGCATGTGTATGCATGCTCGTGGCCTGTTGTGAACACAAGGTAAAGTGATAGCTTGTACCTCATAGAAGAAATCATACTTTTCTGTATGGTATGAATATTATTCACCCTGCAGGTGCAGCTGGTTGAGAGATCCCAGTTACCATTGTTCAGCTGAAGCACATAAACTCGTTAGGCTTGTAGTAATTCACTTGAAAGTGTCTAGGCTCCCTAGATGTGTGTTATGCCTCATTTCATACTCATTGCTCTGACCCTCTTTGTTGTATATTCAAGAGTGCTACAGTAGAGACTTGGTGGCCAAATGGACATGGAAAACAAACTGGATACKATGTGATGACAGTTTTCATCATGGAGGCAGGATACAAGGTGGAGAAATTTTCAAAGGTGAGCCCTTCAACTTGATTACAGCTGGCAGTGCACTAATGTTAGGACACCTGTGCTGCATGGCAGGTATCTAGAGCTCTTGGACAATTTCCTGGTTTGTATTTGCATGTGAGGATATTAGTGACTCTTTGACTTGAAATGTGATACTGATGGTTTTGTGTCACTTACTGAAAAGTCCTTTTAGATTTTTATAGATTAATGTGGAGAAAGATGTTTGTTTATTACTGAGATTTTTATTGTTAATTCAGTGTTAAAAAGACTGTGAGATGGGGTATATTTCTTAAAAAGCTAACACAGCTTCATTTATTAGAATATGATAGATGTGCTTAATGTTTTAGAGGAGTGTAACGTTTCAAATATGACCACCAAAGTAGTATTTAGGGATATCTGTGTAAGGATTCCTGGAACACACTGGCAGTATAACACTCTGTGCATTGTTTCTGAGAAGCCTTGAAGAGGTGATCTTCAATCATCCATTGAGAAAAATCTTACAAATTAAACTAGAGCTCTCATGCTATCAGCACATGGAAACAACCAAGTAAATGTACGCTTTTATTAGGTGGTTCTGATGTGTATTGCTTCACTAAAAGCTAATCTGGTCACTAGGCTTCTGAAATTGCTATTCTTTGTAACATTAATTCTTGTGAAAAATTGTAAGAAAGCCAGTGGCTTTTTTTTTTTTTAAAAAAAAGTCCTAATAATAATTCCTAGTATTATTAGTGATACAATTTCAAAACAAGGAATTTAAAAAAAGAAAGAAACATAACATATTACACTTGGAAAAACAGGTTGTAGGAAATGCAGCTATAAAGCAGGAAAAAAAGGAAAATTTCATTTTTAGTATGTGAAACATATACAGTGATAAGGGAGTTAATTGATTCCACTTCGGCAGTTACATCAGGATCTTTCGTAGAGTACTGTGGGTTTTGATCATAGGGACTTCGTAGTCTACAGAAGATACTCAGATGCTTCCCCCTCTGCCCTTGAAGTCTTGTTTCATATCCTACTGTCCTTAGCTTGGAATCACTTAGTTTCTGCTATGTTAGAGTAGTCTGCAAGATGTTAACTTGGGAAAACCTCTGGGTAGCCTGCTAGTTTGTAGCCAGCTATGCTGGGAACCTTTAACTGAGGAAACACCTACTCGTTTTGAGAGTAGCAGGACAAAATAAAATGGAATATGGCCAACATCCTGGACAGGCTTTTTTGTTTTGCTGTGTTTTTCCCATTTGAATAGTTTAATTTGAAGTTTGTTTCTCAGGATAATGTGGAATAAAGTCATAGCCAGAAGCTTTAACTGGGAATTTCTTTAGTAGTACAGAGGCTGAGCCCCGCTTGCCAGTAATCCTCTGGTGTTCCTGGGCAATACYGTAAAACACTAGCACTTGGGGCAAGTCCCAGATTTTTCCTTCTGTGTCTGTATTCTGGTCATTGACATGATGCAGAGGGTGTTAGTCTGTGGTCAGTGATCTCTAATCTCCACTCAGGCATCTAGTTGGTCATGTGCATTGCCTCTGTGTGGGAGTTTAATTAATCATTGTCCATTTGACTAAGAAACACCAAAGAGGAATCAAGCAGAACAGTGATTTTTCTTTGTCCTTTCCTAACACTGGAAATAATTTTCGATAAGCTGAAAATATAAAAACACAGTCATGCTGTGGGATTGCTCAGTTCCCTTTTAAACTTCAGCCTTGTTTACTGTGTAAAATAGATAATTGCATTTAGAGTTATATAGAATTATATTTTCATCTTAAAGACAAGTATATCATTTGTGCTCGATTAGGTTAATTTTAGTCTGATTTACTTGTTCCAACTGTAGCTTATGATAGAGTGAGCTGTCTGTACTCTACAWCTGACCTTTTCAAAAAAGGATAGCAAATAGTCATTTGAGAGAAAAGTGGTTGCTAGTTTTAAGGGTAGCCAAGTTCCTGCCCTCCAGGCCCAAACTTGTTGTTTGGAGTATTTTGGCTAAAATTTGCCCCCCCTTTCCCTCCCCTCTCTTTAATTTCCTAGCTTTCTCCCAGTGGTAAGGAGTAATGGGTACCACATGGAAAAAGAGTTTTCTTTGCAATCTAGGTAAGTTCGTAGTCTAGGTAAGGATACAAGAGAAAAGCCCAGGATATCTCTGGAAGAGGGACATTCCATAATAATTTGCAGCTGCACAGGTGCCTAAAATGGCARCTGCTTTCCATCTGCCCTGGGACAAGTGGAAAAGACAAGTCTACAAATAAGGATTCAGTACAAAGTATTATTGCAGTCAACTAACTGCTCTCTTGTGGCTGTGCCTTTGTCTGGAATGACTTAACACCTTAAACAGAGTTAATGGTTGTTTAGCTGAACTGGTCTCTGTGAAACCTTACTCCTGAGCATGCTGTTCAAATATAGCTGTGATGGCCAGAGGGGCCTTCACTTCATGTCCAACATTTGTATTTGCATGCGTATCTCTTTCCCTTTAATTGCCCTACCTATTAAAAAGATGCCATTTCAGGGAACAGAGAAGAAGCACGCTTTGCTTTTGCTGGATGAACTGCAAGCTAAGCATTCAGAGAAAAGACTTACCTTCAAGTTCCTGCAGTCTCATTCCATAAAGAGAGAATTGCAAATTGAATGCCATGTTTAATCTAATGCAATCTCTGCATTTCTCTCACTGGTCCCCAGCTGAACATTTGATTGAATGCAGCAAACAGACATGCGCTGTGTCTGCTCGTACATGTGCACACATGCTCATCCGTGTACGCTTTCTCTCCCTTTTTCTTTCTGACTGTCTGTCTCTTTCGTATCCAAATAGGAAAGTAACTTTCAGAAGTGAATAGGGTTTATCAGTAGGATTATTTTTAGCTCTATTACAGTGCATTTTAACCAAGCAGGAAATTTAGAGATGAAACCATGTCTTGATTCCTTGATGTATTCTGAGTTGTTAGTGTTCAGATAAATTACTTCCATCATGATTTTTCTGAAACTTTCTCTTTTTGCTTGCTTTAAATCCCRGTTTCCTGTCTTCACAGGCCTATTTTCGGACAGTAGAACTTGTTCAGGAGCCTATTCCTGGGTCACCGGGTCTCAGTTTCTACTTCAGAATCAATGGCCGACCCATTTTCTTCAAGGGCTCGAACTGGATACCGGCAGATTCTTTCCAGGACAGAGTGACCTATGACAAGTAAGTCATGTTTGATGTTCTCTAAGAAGAAAAAATCATCTTTATCTCCTCCTGACTCTCTATTGAAGGAAAAATAGTATTGAGTGCTGGGACTTCTTTCAAAGTCAGACGCTAATTGTGGTCCAGTAGCCTCAGAGTTGGGGCTTGATTAATATCAATAGATTTGAGTGATGTTTAAGGCAGCATTCAAGTGTTTCTTGTCTGCAGGACTACTGGCATTTCAGGCTGTTTTAGAGGTGATCCTCAGGCTATCTCATCTTAGTGCCTAGGACGTGCTCATTGGTACTCAGAGGCTGGGCACCTGGAAGTGCTTTTCAGCAGTGTCCCAGCCCATCTAGTGCAGGTAGTTGTAAGTGCATACTAGCCTCTTTTCCTCTTCCGGTCTTGCTCCAGCTTCCTTACACTTCACTCACAGTGCCCCGAAGCTGGGATGGAAGCCACGTTGTACTTTGACTAACTCCTTGTTCTGGGTGGTTGGGGAACCTGGAAACCAGGGCATGCCTCAGTATGCATCCGCATGACATTTAGAGGCAGYCAGAATGAATAAAGAAGAACTAATTGGGCCTGAATTCCTTAAGGTGGGATTCAGAGCCCCAGATTCTTTCTCCTGTTCCCCCTTTCTCACTATGTATTGTGAAATTTGGGTGGAAGGTACAGATTTCTGAATGTGTTTAGAAAAAGTCTGAGAGAATTTGAACTTGTGATTGATATTTAAAGCAAGTAGTAACTAAGGAGAAAAGAGCTACATCTGATTAATAAAATACAATATTTCTAAATCTGGTCCTGCAGATACTTCTGTAAAAGTACTTAATTGTGTGTGCCACCCCATCTATTTCATAAGTGGCAACAGGACCAAGTAACAGCTTCTGCACAGAAATTGCTTTTTACAAGCTCTGTGCAGACATGCAGGTTTAGAAGGAATCCAAAAAGGGCTGTTTCTGTTGCAGTTAAGTTTTGGATTGCGCTAATGATGAACACCTTGTTTTTTTTATTATTATTATTTTTTTTGGGGGGGGGGGCGAGGTTACATAATCTTAAGAMCCCTCTAAATGGTGTAGTTTCACAAAACCTGTATAATCTTTTTTGTATTTGGCAGATTAAGGCTACTCTTGAAGTCTGCAGCAGATGCTAACATGAATGCACTCCGGGTCTGGGGAGGAGGCATATACGAGCAAGATGGATTTTATGATATTTGTGATGAGCTTGGAATAATGGTAAAAAAAAAAAATAAAAATAAAGTCTATTTTAAAAATATTTTAAAAAGATATTTTAAAAATGTCAAGAAATTGTAAATACAAATTCCCTCCATGAACAAAGTAGGAGAGTTAATATATWAATTCTGACTATCTTTCAAAAGTACATAATAGAGTAGAAACTTGAGAAGTCAGATCAACCTGATTTTTTGTGGGAATTTTGTTTCTCTGTTTTTGTTTGTTTTTTGAGCAATTGCTCATTACTGAGTCGATCTGTTGAAGCTAGCAGTGATGTTTTGGAGTCTTTATATTAGAACCCCAACTTGAATTTTACTCTTATAACTAAAGCTGCAACTCTACGCTCATTCCTTTTTCCCACCACCCTTCCCAGCCCACAATCTCAGCTTCATCCCCTTTCTTCCTTACTGTCTTCCCTTGTATCTCTTATGTTTCCCAGAATCAGAGTGGCAGACTTGTGCCTTTAACTCAATGTCTCCTATCCCTTGTCAGACCAAAACTCTTCTTTATGTGCTGTACCTCTCCCCCGGTTCTACATTTCCTTCTTCATGGGGAGAGAATGAAAGAAAAAATGGATGACTGAGGGACTGATACTAGCCAGTCGCTTGATGCAGAACATCATTACACTGTAATGATGAGCACAATATAAGAACTTTTATAGATTGTAGGCGTGAAGTAGACGTCAACAGGGACTTGAAACACTTAGTCCAATAGTGAGTAGTAGGGCATGGGGGGTGTAGGGCATGGGAGGTGCTGTTCTCAAGCCAATACACCTCCCCTCCTCCCATCCCCCCACAGCCAAGCTGTGGCCCTGTAGCTATGTTTGGTGCTTATCCATGTGAGAACAGCCCTACTGAAACTTGTGAGTGCTTGAGTATATGCCCCAGATGGAGCAGAGGCCTTGCAATCTGACCTCAATAAGGATTTAAGGCCTGTGGTATTTGAATTCTGTGCTTTYGGGCAGCTCTGAGTAATCAAAGCACGAAGGAAGCAGGTCATGCTTTCCCTACTGTGGAAATGGGTTTTATTTCTTTTTGAAAGTATTTTCTTCTGTACAGAAATAGCTGAAAAGTTTTTGCTCTAACTTTCTAGAAAAAACATTTAACTTGGCCTGAGGCCAAGTATAGAAGGCCTCACCCAGAGGGACATTTTGAACAAGCTATAATTGAGTATAAATGTAGCCGTAAGGGGAACACCTGCTGCAAAAACTGATGATCCTAGATGAGTACATTTGAATATATGAGCTTGGAGGCACATGTTARTAAGTTTTGATGAAATGATGACTAGATGAGTGAAGACTAAGTTGCATCTGCTATTAAAATCCCAAGGAGTGGATTTGGTCTTGCTCTATAGCATAAAACCAGGAAAACAGTATGTTGTGATTTTTAACTAGGGAATCATAAAATTGGTATCCTTCTGCTGTAGGTGCTTGGTGGGTGAAAAAAGAAAAGATACTGCATCTATTTAAGTCACCAGAATGAGTGCTCTGATTTTCAGGGCTCTGAGTACTTCTAGTTCTTCTGTTTTTGACATTTGGCATCTAAGTAGGCCACTTAGATCAGCGCTTGTGCAGTGATCAATGCATGATTTAGATCTTATTTAGCAGCCAAAATAGCAAGAAGATGCTGGAAATTGTACTCTTATTCTGGAGGGTGGAAACCGTAATGTTAGAGGCTTTTGGTTATGTTTCTTCTGATGGTCTTGCAAAGGCATAAAAATGCTTTTAAGTCAAACTGTGCTTAAAGGATAACAACGATGATTCACTGAAGGAAATAGAGTTTCTTTTCATACAGAGAATTTCGACTGCACACAATTGCTGAAGGATTCTGAGTAGATCTTTAGTGATAGCTTTGCTTTTTCCTGTTAGACCTTTACAATTATTAATGGATCCATTCCTTCCCACTGACATATTCCCTATCTTCAGTTTTCTTAGTGAATGGTACACTGAAAGTGTCGTGCAAAAGCGCTTTGTTACTGCAAGCACACAACTGCTTGAGGATCTGGCTGGCTCTCTCCCTTATTTATGTGGTATAGTGTTCAGAAATGTGTAATCTGCTGGAGAAGACTCACCCCTTTGTGTTCATGTGCTCCTCAAAGGGATCTTTCCATTAATATTTGTAAGATAGCCAGGTCTGTCTAAAAATGTAAATTAAAAAAATAGAACCTGTAAAACTGACAATCTTATCCGTCTCATTAAGCTGCTTCTTTTCCTCTTTTTTGTAATGCTTTAAGATACAAATGAAGGCATTTACTGATGGATTGAAAGGCTTGTTTCTCTGTAGCTGTATCTACTTGATATTTCTTTGACAAGAGTGATCACTGTGCTGTTAGCGGATCTAGTTTATTTCTGCCCCTCTAAATGGATAAGATCTGTTCTCTTTAACACCAGCTTGCAAATTTGCTATGGAAGTATTTTGTTAGGAAGTACACTTGGAGCTCTGTTAAGTGTGCTCAGTAGCACATCAGAAGAATTATTCCTTTTARTAAGTTCTTGGGATTTTTTATTAAACATGTAAAATAAGCAGTAAATTATTCTTTTCAACTAGARACTATCTGTCGTCCATGTTTGAGCAGAACATGGATTCTAACTATTCTGTTGAAAACTGTTGAAATCTATCTTATTGAGAAATGTTCCTCTGATCACTGAAGGCTAGCAGGGTTTGGTTTCTCAGTATAAATAGTTTATAACTAAAATACTTAGAAAARTCACTATGAAGTTTGTCCACACGGAGCACTGTGGAGAATGTGATTGTTTTAGTGATACTTTTCAAGTATAACAAATATTTCAACATCATTCTTTTTGAGACAGTGTAATTTTTGCCTGAACGAAGGATTGTGCCTCCTGAAAATCATGTATTGTTCAAGTATGGAAAAAGATTTGCTAACAGATCTTTGTATTTTCTTTCTTTTGCCCTGTAGATTTGGCAGGATTTTATGTTTGCGTGTGCACTATATCCAGCTGATCAGAATTACTTGGAATCAGTAAGAGCAGAAGTTACTCATCAGGTATGTTGTCTGTGTGTGTGTTTAAGATCTGTTTCCCATTAGCTAATTTTGATTGATKGACTGTAAGATTTAGGTTTGCAAGAATCTTTAAGGTATTTGTTAGTGTACATTTAGGTAGTATGTACAAAACCTTTACCTTGCTAAAACCTCTTTAACATGCTYACAGGAGTAGTTAGCCAAGCAGATGTATGGGCCCTCCTCATGTCCAAACTGCCTTCTTCTCATGGGTGTTTGATTAGGAGCACTCACTGAGAGACTGAGCTCAAATGCTCTTTAGATGCCATAGCACAGAATTGCCCGCTAGCATGGGGCTGAGTAGATGGGGATGGAGCTAATGGTGYATATATGGTGGATGTACATCAGTATGTTAAAATTTGGATCTTTTATAAATGCACATTACAAATGTTTGAGCCYGATTTGGAACTGGGAAAATGGTGAACAGTGTGAATGACACATGAGTGGCAGGCTCTCAGACTTGTAATTCAAGTAGTAATAAAAGTTTGTTTGTTTTAGGGGAAGTAATTTTACTTGACTTCTGTAACTGTGATATGTATTTCAGATAAGACGGTTGAAATCCCATCCATCAATTATTTTGTGGAGTGGCAACAATGAAAACGAAGCAGCAATTGCAAACAACTGGTTCTCCATACCTTATGCTGAGAGAGAAGTCTATATTGGCGATTATGTGATGCTTTATGTGAAGAACATCCGAGAAATAGTTCTTGCTGTAAGTGATCTCAAGGAACTAAGAGGAGATATGGTTTGGCAGAAGGTTTTAATGTTTGTAATTTGAGCTATTTGGGTGGTGGGCTTTTTTTTTTTTTTTTTTTTTTTTAAAAAAAACCCTTTCAGGAAACAAAATGTAGCATATTATTGAGGAATTGCACTTCCCAAGCTCATTTAAAGAGTTTTTAAAACTGAAGATTAATCCACAAAGTAAACTAACCAAAAAAGAACTTAATGTCTTTATTGTTCTGTAATATATTAAGAATACCTGAAAATTTAGCGAATTTTGCTTTTCTTCTTCCTCCTGTTTTTTCCCTTCCACAAATGACTTTGCTTCCACTGGACAAAAAACTTTTTGCTCATTCATTAATTAACTTAGATGATCAGATCTCCTTTACATGATTTTGTTTAAGGATACCTAAAGAATGATCTAACAACCCTCAAGCCTTTTAATAGCCTTTAATAGAATTTCAGAAAGACAACATTTCTCCAGTGTGCTCTTCCAGTATTTCACTGAAGCATTTGGTTTAAGCAGGTAAAAGAACAGCTGCACTAAACCCAGTTCTTCCGGAACTGTTTGGTCATTTTATTGTTTTGTGAGGAAGAACAGGCTAATTATCTTCTACAATATAGGAAGGCAAAATAAAATATTTGAGACAAGGTTTAAACTGTGGTCATGCTGACAGAAGCATCTGAAATCCATGATGAAGTCCACTGTGATTTGTGCAGTTTTGTAGTTCTATTTCTCTTCATGGATGTATTGCAGCTCTTCTTTATTTCATGGAATCTACTTCTAACTAATTTCTATTTGTGTATGTAGAGTGAAACTGATTTGAAAATCCCAAAATGACATTGCATAGCTAGATAGGGATTAAGGACCATAGTGCTTGAACCACAAGTGAGTGTTTTGAAATCCCCTGTTAGCTGAGAGCTACGTGAAATGTTGTGAAACTCGTATTTTCTCCTATTAGAACTTACCTCTGTAGCAAGAAAGTATGTATTTTTTTAAACTAAAAATACAAGTGGCCTTTTCTCTACACAGTATCTCTTGTACAACATGACATTATTGTCTTTAGAATATGATAATACTAGTCTAATCTCTGTCCTTTTCAGGATGAGATAAGTTTTATGTCATGAGGCCTGTGACCAGAAGTTTCCCTGCACTAAGCCAGACAATCAGTATGTAGATGATAGGTAGTGATGTTACCGCTTGTTGTTGCAGGTTACRGGCATTGTCAAAGTAGCTGTACTCTGAGAGTTCAGTAGTCTCGTTTCTTACTAGAAAAATAGAGGTTGGGGAAACAATAAGAATGAGGCATGATTTTGAAAGAACTTGCTGAGAAGGATTCTGCTCTACTACTGAGTCAGTAAACTYAAAGGGCTAATAACTTGAGTAGTATCTGCATTTTAAATTGCTATTCTTCATATCTTGTTAGTATATTTAATTCTTTGGTTTTGTTTTACAGTTATAGTACATGTTCATCCATACTGCGCAGTGAGACAGTCTTTCGGTCCCTTGGATGTATTTTCTTGCAAATTTTAACAGCAGTGTTTAATATAGAAGACCACTATTCTGAAATATTTATATAATGTCTCTAAAAATACTAGTATGAGAACAGTTATGCATTCTAAATATTAATACTGTTTTAGAATCAAGATATTAAACTGGGATATAGATGTTTATTTCAGCTTTTTGAACAAAGTTATTTGTAAAGGTACAATGTGCCATTTCTGTGATCACTTTTCATGGGTTTGCTTGCCAGTGCATGTATGGCAAAGTGAGGTGTTTTGATTTGATGTTGTTTTTAGTAATCATTCACTTGTGCAGTGTTGCTGTTCAGAAGAGACCCTCCTTTATTTTGAACCCATAAATTAACTGTTTTTGAGTGCCAGAAGGAACCATACAGTGACATAATCTAAGGTTCTGTGTAATGCAGACCAGCAGAGGGAACCTGTAACTACTAGCAGAACTGGACTGTATCACTAACAAAGACTTCCAAGTCTGATCTGCAGACTTCAGGGAATCCAGAATATCCTGTAGAAAATTATTTCAGCTGTTAATTATTTATGTATCGAAAAAAAAAAGCCCAAGTGCTTTGCTGTATTAGAGCCAATTGCTGTAACTTATGACTGTGGAAGCTCAAACCTTGTCTGTCTGTCTGTCTGTCTTTCACTACAAGTAGGGCACTGAATGAATTATACCTGAAAAGAATTCCTGCAGTACTTTGTAGGATTCTGATAAAAGATTTAGTATACTAATGAGGATATAAATACCTGCAACTCTGAATGGTTTGAAATGTAACCCTTTGTATAGTCCCATCTAGCTTAACGTGTAGAGCCAACCAGAATGACAAACTGCAATGCTACCGTGTAAACGTTATTAGYAGAATGCCTTGGCTTCATTAGAACTAAATTCAGGTTAGCTGCCTGGTAAGAAAATGGAAAATCATGGTTTTATCACTGCAAAAATACTGCAGAAGTTATAATTTTCCATAGAGGAAAGAAGTCAAATACTCAAATATTAATGGTCTTTGAGTTTATTTTTCACGAGACATGCTTTAAATAGCATTCATTAAGAATTTAGAACCATGTAAGGATAGAAAATCTCTTGATGTGAAGAGAGAATCCCTCAGAACAGCAGAGGAAGTGATATTATACCCAGCTACCCTCCAAGTACAGGAATAAGAAACTAATTAAGCAGGTGAAGATGATGAATGTCAGGATACAAAAGGAGAATGTTTCTTAGGTGGTGACTCAGAAATTTGGCAAAGGCGTATTCTCCCTCTATCCCCCTCCCTTTCCAAAATGTAGTCCAGATATTCAGATGAGGAAAAAATGAATCACTTTAAGGGGTTGTGATTTTGTTGATCTTTATTATTATTATTACTATTTAATCCTAGGAAGATAAGAGTCGTCCTTTTATTGCATCCAGTCCCACAAATGGCTTGGAGTCRGTCAAAGAAGGCTGGCTCTCCCAAAATCCTTACGATACCCACTATGGTGACACTCACTTTTATGACTACAGCAGTGATTGCTGGAACTGGACATTGTATCCTAAAACTCGTTTTGCATCAGAATATGGATTTCAGTCCTGGCCTTCCTTCAGTACACTGGAAAAGGTAAGGCTGGGGCTCCAAACCTTACTGTCCCTTCTGTCCTCGTTTAGTGAGGGCAGTGAATCACATCCCAACAAACTACAGCATCACAACTGTAGTTGGGATGATATGCTATTACCTTTGGTAAGATGTAGGTGCGATAGGGGTGTGTTTAGTCGTGTATGGGGGGAATGATGCTGAACTGTTTCCCTCCTTAATATTGAGTAGATTTACCTTCATGTTGCAAGAGGAACCAATTTTAATGCAATCAATCACGTTCTATTATAGTTGCCATTAYAGGCATATCGGAGAACAGTTGCAATTTTCTTGTAATTGCATACATTTTAGAAATTGCTTCTCCCCTCTTAACCGATAAATAACAGGGTTTTTTTGAGCTCCCTGGATGAAGAAGCTYATATTGATGGAAAAGTTAAAGCACTTACTATTCAACCATGACTGTTAACATAGTTCTGAATTTACCCCTCTTACACATGGCTTTCTCCTCTGTTGGATGCATGCTAAAGCATATGAGTATTGTGACTCACTACAGTAAAAAGCAGGTGGTTGTGCCAGGTAAACGAGGCTGTATTATGACACAAGTAACTTTAAAATTAATTCTGTTTAATATATAGCTTGGTAGTGATTCCCTAACATCTGATTTCATGGACTGTTTTTAAGAGTGTGTGTGCATTTAGAAATGAAAGAAACCCAACACATGCTGAATTGAGCTAAATTCTAAAATGTATTGATTTTTTTAAATCATTTTTACCAATTTCTCAACTCATGTTTAAAACAAAAAAAAAATTAAGTGTTTTGTTTCCTATTCAATTTAGATATTGCATATTCTACCTTATTTATCTAGTTGGTGCAGAGTTGTGCTATTTGTCCATTTGTTCAGTCGGAGATGACTATCATGTTGCGATTCATGCGCAGTTATTTAAATGGAGTTCAGCATATTCCTTTCAATTTACTGGACAAAGTATGTTATCTTTTCCTAAAACATAATTAGTATTTTCGTCTGTATTAACAGCAATGAAAATTATTCAGTCTATCCAGCCTGAAAAGGAACAAATTTGAATAAAAAGATTTTTATAGAAGTTGTAATTATAATGAAAGCTAAACAGTAATGGCTATGTAAGTTATACTGGATAGTTATTCTTAGTTAAAAAACACTATTTCATGAACACTTTTTTTCAGAGGCAAATTGTTGCAGCAGGTTTTAAATACGTATYGCTAGAATCTTTAGCCCTGTTAGCCTCTGAAACTTCTTAATCCTGGAAGGAGCACTGACTCTTTATCTTCTGAGGTACTAAATATGCAAGATTATGTCTAAATGAGTTTGACTAGAAACGGAGGTTCTTTTGTCCTAATTTAGAGTAGTTTTGATTTTTCTAATGAACCAAAACAAACCTTTGAGGCCCTTGGCCAAACTTAACCTTAGGACAAATAAGTGCCACTGAGCTAAAAGTTACTCTTGCTGGTACAAAAGCACTGTCTGTTTTCACTTGCTCATGCAAGGAGGTGTAAGAGRAGGGTGGTACTGACTCAAAGCTCTTGTACAAAAGGCACTATAGAAATGTATCACTGACTTTAGTATTTTTGGATGATGGAAGCAGACTGTAATGAATATCTTTTCCTGAATATTCTGCCAGTCACCAAGAGGACARTTTGCCTTTTCATTCTGATCTTTCTTTCATGTTTGCAAAAAGGTTTCTTCTGCAGAGGACTGGTCCTATACAAGCAATTTTTCTCTCCATCGACAGCACCATGAAAATGGCAATGATGAAATGATTCAACAGATTGAACGTCATTTCAGGCTTCCCCAGAGCGCAGATCCCATTAAAAAGTTCAAAGATATGATTTACCTGACTCAGGTAACAGCAGGGTCTTCAATACTGAAGTAGCTGTCAATACTTGTTACAATAGATACTATCAGCAGTTTAAAACAGAGTCTGTTCTGTTAAATAATGTGTAGTCATACAGAAACAGTTTGTGCCTTAAGAACTGGAGAATCTAGTTTAATTTGGAACAAGCTTGCATTCCTCACTTATTGACAGGAGACTCTAACTTTTCTTGCAGAAGGACTGGAATACTTTTCAGGGAAAGCCTCATGCCTGCATTTCCCAGAAACTGGCCAAACTGGGAGCAGGTCTGTCTGGCTGCATATGCTACCCTRGTTTCCTGTGCTCACTCATAAAGTTGATGGGGGATGTGGGGATGAGCTGGAGCTTCTTGGTGCACAGCTCTTCGTAGAGCTACTCTGTATCATTCTTCTAGGCTGGATGTGTTTTGCTCTTAATGTGACCTTTCTAGGCTTACTGTTCTATTTTTGCCACAAGGAGTACACCAGCTTTTTTAAAGAAAATTATTTCTAGAGAATGAAGTTCTCTGTGGAGGAGACTATTGGAAGGTTCCTTTTCTATTAAGGACTTGAATATCGATGTTTTATGGAATATTTTGGGTTTTTTGGATCAGTAGATTATATTTTGCTCTTCATCTGAAGCATTCGCTTGCTTCACGCTTGTTTCTTCCTTCACGATTTCTATGTGGCTTTTAAATTAAGTAACTTTTTAAATGCTGTTAAGTTTAAACTGCTGTTATTTTCTGTCCCAAGAATTTCAGAAGCACCCTTGGTAGCAATAACTCCACACAAAATTCTGAAGTTTGAGAGCTACCATCATCAAGTTTTTATATAAAAACAAAACAACTGAAGAATTAAAGCACTGGCGACAAAGGAACAAGGGCATATGATGCTGTGAAATTGAAGGCAGGGATAAAACTTGTGCTGTGAGGTCCTGACCCAAAAAGCTCTGAGGGTTTTGCAGGGTTAAGTCTGTCAAGACCTTAGTGACAGATTAAACAGTTTAAAGATCCCAAAATAAGGATAGCAGAAAAGATAAGGAGAGTAAATTTGGCTCCAGTAGTTAACTAGAAGTGTTAACCGTACCTTTTGGGCTGGCTTAAAGAATAACTTTTCCCTTCATTTTGGGGTGAGTATAGTAATATGCTTTCTGAAGAAACTAACTTAATTTTTCTTTTATTGCCCTTTTCGTATTGGGCACTGCTTACTTGGCTTCTGCTGAGAGCTTGACCAGTGAGAAATTYTGGGAAGTGTTTTTTACAGTCAAGGTGTGGAGAAAGAGAGAAGTAGGAGTGCAGGTGAAAAGGAGTCGTTCTGCAGCTACACAGTTCTGACCGTGTACTGGGGATGTGTTGTATGTTCAGAGTATAGGACTTGGTATGATTAAAAATGGAGGCTTTACACTATCTGCATGGTAAYGAATGCAGGAAGTAGTGCAGCGTATCATCTTGCAGGTCTTGAGTGTGTTTCCCCTACCCACCTTCCCTTTACCTTTCACAGACAGACTCTGTTGCACTGTGGTCTCCACTGAAGGGAAGGTAGGAGTGGCCCCTCCAGAGTTTCTCTAAGGATACTGCTTGTAAAGCTTTTAGGAGTTGCTAGGAAGAGATCCCACACAACCACAAGCCTGCTGCATTGCTTGCATGTAGTCTTCAGGGCTGGAGTTTGAAGTTACATGCTGATACTGAGAACTCTGTGTTTTCTGTAAACATATACATGTGATTTGAAAGCAAAGTACACTGAATTTTTTTTTAAAATGTATTTGTTGACCCAGGTGATGCAGGCCCAGTGTATAAAGACAGAAACTGAATTCTATCGTTCTAGTCAAAGTGAGATAATCAAGGGAGAAGGACACACAATGGGAGCACTGTATTGGCAGCTCAATGACATCTGGCAGGCACCTTCGTGGGCTTCCTTGGGTAAGTTTTACAACAGTTGTGAAGTAAGATGCACCACATATCAGGCTTGTTTTTCTTTTCCTTTGCTGGAAATATCAGAATAAGAAGTAAGGCTCTGCATTCTCTTGGGGTAGCATTGTAAGCTTTGCACATGTTTCTATCCATCCTTTAGAAATACATTCCAGAAAAGTGTTTTACAGGATTCTCTGGATAGTTTGTGGAAATGAAAAAGGGTGAAGAACAAAGCAATTATTTTTCCATGGGACTTTTTCTGTTTAAGTCCAAATTTAGTGCCACTAGCACAGCCATTTTTAGAAAGGTCTCGTTCAGGAAATTTAAAATTGCTTGTAATTCTAACTTCTTTAACTTTTGTTTAAACAGTATTCTCACTTTCCCTAAGGAAATAACATTCTTGAAGAGAGACAGAGCTACCTATTGGGAAGCAGTGATGGTTAAGGGTAGATGCTCATTGTAAGGTGAACTTTCAACTGCCATTSCTTTGTTATGTAGAACTTGATCTTCCTGAAACAATGTGATGGATTTTTCAGAGAAGCTTTGTATTTTTTTTTGGAAGAGTTATTCTAAAATTGGACATTTCTAAGAATTATTCTGTTTCCAAAAGAGCCTGTCCTAGAAATGCCTGATTTATATTTATTGACTGTGCTGTGCAGATGCATGTGTGTGCCATGTCACCCTGGATGAAAATAGAAAGAGGGCTAGTAGGATAAGAGGATAATATGAAGAGCTTATATGTTTAGTTATGCTTKCCATAATCCCCAAAACTTTAATTTCCAGACCCTCCTGACAAGGTGAAATGATAAAAACATTTCCCCTCAGTTAGCAGTAGTGTGTTGTCAAAATCCTGTGGAACTCCAATGCTGTTTTGAGTGGGATGATAGTGTCTAAAGGCAAGGTATCTTGATTTCTTCGGTAGTCAGTCTAGAGAGAYGGTTATCTCCAGTGTGTGATTCATCATGTTCACAGCTGTCTAATAAGTGAGATGAGTTATTTTCCCTATGTCAAATTTAATTTTTGAAAAACCTCATATGACACCTCTCACCTAGCATAGAATTCTTTCTCCTGAGAAGTTCCTTACAGGAAAAGACAAGATGATGAGCTTAGCTTTTTGCCTGACTTATTAAACAGCCAGTGTCAGGTGAGGTGAATCACTATTTGCGACTAAATTATTCTGCTAATACACTGTCTAGCTAAGCTACATGTGATAGCTCCATTTGTATATATTCATTTTAGAACACCAAAATGGAGTAATCAGGCATATGAAGGGAAAACTTTCTTAGGCAATAAGAAATAGGGAAGGAATATGTGGTATGAGGGAAGTGGCTATGTTTCATGTCTCCGTTTTGTCTGGAAGTCATTGTGAAATGGAGAAACCGTTCTATGTCAGTTGTATAGGACTTGAGTAGATTCTCTTCATTTCAGTGTTAGTTACTTTTTACATAGYCTGTTTTCTAAGATGTTATATTTATTTAAGGTTTTCACATTTGAAGAAATATGAGGGGTCTAGAAAAAGCTAATTGTTAGTTTGAAGTTCTGAATCTGTCCCTGGAACAAAATGCCATTTGGCTTTGTTTTAGCAACTTAACCTTCTCCACCCTCTCCCTCCTTTCCTTTTTTCTTCTTTGGGAGCTGTTTGTCCATCTCCCATTTTTTGCATTCATCCAAGCATAGCATGTACCACCAACAAAGCAAAATAAATCACTAGAAATAAAAGGCTGTTTTATTTAAGCCTTTAAGACAGTGGTCCAGTTATAATACTTATGTTTCTGGACTTTATGGAGTTGTATTGGGAAATGCAGTATCTCTTTTTTTTATGATTCTAGTAAATGACTGATGCTCTTAGACTTTAAGTGCTTCAAAGGAAAAAGATACTTGGAAAAATGTCTCTTTGTAAAGTCAGGTGTACTGATAGATGAAGTAATTGTGAAGACCATAAATGCCTTTTTAAGTACAGAGCTGACATCATTGTAGGAAATATATAAAATACTTGAATTATTCATAAGTTGTTGAAGTTAGTTACAGAAAGGATGCTCAGCAGAGATACAGCTGTCCCTTTGTTTCATTTTATTCCCTCAGTGGAATGAGGAAGGGTTTAATATTCATTTAATTAGGCAGTGTGATAGAGGGATTTTTGAAATGCTAATAGCTGAAATTTATGCAAAACTTCAGAGAAATTAGTTTTATTTACACCTCAAAAACACATTTCTGCATCTCGTTAGATGGCATAGTAGCATCACTGATGAACTCTTCTCTTACTTAAATCTGTTACTTCCTAAGTGGAGCCWTGGAAGGGTTTACATCATTTCCCGTATGAAGCGGAAGTGTTTCTTAATGAAATGRGGAGGGTGAAGGTAGCAAATATATCTCATTTTAACTTACCTTTAGCTTTCTCGGAATTGAATGAAAACACAGCACAGCACTCCTATTTTTGTATTCCTGCCTTCAGTTCAGAACTAAACAGGTTTTACCACAGCGGGRTTGCCGGTTAGCACAACTGGCTCTGCAACCAGGCACTATGTCSAATGCTTCAGCTTCTGTTCAGTGTGTTTTGGTAGAGCCCTGTAACGCACTTGGCAATTTACCACTCTCCATGGGAAGCGTCACCTTGAGGTACCCTGCTCAGTTGTGGTGAGATTCCCGTGAGTAGATAACTGGCTTTTATTGCGAATTCAGTATTTAGAACCCCCCAGTGAGCTGAAACCATGGGCTCCCTAATAGGGAGAATAATAGACTTCCATTCGTGAGACTGATGTGAGGAGAGAACGAGCAGCATGTTTCTCAGGTTACATTTAATGGTGTGAAGTGATTAATTTAAAATCCATTCCAGCAAGGAGAACTGTTTGTTCTCACTCCAGCTATCGGTGTAGAAGGCTTCAGGGAACAGTCAGCAGCCAGGGTACTGGTGTCTCATGACAAACTCAATTTTAGTTTCATGTTTTGAAGTCTGGTATTGCAGAGTGCAGATCCCACTCTGCATGTTATTATCAGGAAGAATTTGGAGAACTTTGGATTTCTTTAAGAATTCCTTTAAATGTTGGGGAAGGAGGAGGAGGAAGAAACYATCCTAGAGTTGTTTTAAATAACTTTTGACTGTTGCCTGTGGGCATTCATGTCTGTAACAGGAAAGTTTAAACTCAGAAATTTCTCATGATGGCTACTCCATCTCCAGATTTCTTACTTTCATACATGGCAGGAGGGAAATGTTTCATACATAGCTTGCTTATTTTTAAATCAAGAAATGTGACTTTGGTTTCAAGGAAATCAAGACAACAATTATGCTGAAAAATATGACTTTTTTATGAATGGGCTTCCATTCTCTCTGCTGTCTCAAGCTACTTTGACAATTGTATTACTAAGATCCTATTGCCGGAAAAAATATCTTTAGAAGTCCCTTCTTTTGTGAAACTGCTCCAGCAGTTAAACTCTATTCTTCAAAATGGCGGTAGGCTTTTGGGGAGGGGAAATACTAACCYTTTAAAATAACTTGATTTTATGTTAGAAGACAACTAGTGTTTGCAAACATCCCCAAACAATAGCTGGAGTAGTTGAACCCTAAAATGAGTTTTGAAATGGCAAAAAGTTTTTAAGTTCTAAGTGTGTGGTTTGCTTGCTTTTGTTTGTGTTTGTGATTTTTATTTTCCCCTGGAGAAGTGTAATGTCAAACTTACTCCCTTTTCCCAAGATGTTTTCCTCACCTTTCAAGTTTTTTGAGGAGCTCTCTCTTTGCCACCTAGGTAGGTGAACTTCTGTCTTTCCCTCCAGTAACTACCGTAGTGTGGCTGCGTAATCCATTCTGAAGTCAAGGCACAATGAAAATTCAGGATAGAGTCCATTAGCAGAGAAATTAGACTTTATATTAAACTAAGTAACAGAAACTGCTCTATTGCAGTTGTATTATTTGTTTTCATATTTAAGCCTAGATTTTTATCATGTAAATTAAGCTAGTCAGAAAGCACTGAAACCTCAGCCTGTGCTGGGTATCTAGTCTGAGCTCGTGGTAGGCTGCTTCCCCTGAGGCCTGCAGGGAAGAACATCTACTGTGCTGACAACTGAAATTCCTGAGTCTTGTGGCAATCCTGAGGGCCTTAGAAAGATCAGCCCCTCCCAAAGCTTGAGGTTAGGCACAGTGCYCTTTCTCAGACAAAGCCCATCGCTTTTGTTTTCTAGATCAGATCCTGCCCTGTGACTGCCATGCCCAATCCAAATTTCTCATCTTCTCAGATTTCAAGACCCTGAAAAGTAATTTGGTAGCATTTCTTGATTTTGGAGGAGATGTCCTTTTAGACCACCAAGGCTTTCTGCCAGTGGTTGTCCTTGGGATGCAAGGGCGTGGTTCTGTTAGTGTACACTGCACTAATGTACAAATGATCTGTACCTTAAAGAAATTCAGCAAGCACTCCTGGAGTATTCTTTCAGATTTCATCTCTGCAGTTTGCTGTAGTACAATTAACTCCAAYGCCTGTGTTGTTTTTTGGCAGCCGTCTGATCTTGTGGCACAGCTGACCTTTGTATGAACACTTGCAGGCAGATACAAGCTTTTCTTGTCTCTTCACCAACCAGGCTGGTTGTGAGAAAACAAGGTGACGTGGGAGGTGCTGAGCCAGTGCTCGCCACAAAGTTCACTCCATCTGTGTGGTGCACAGGCCAAGCATGTTCAGGTCTGCCTGTGAAAGCCACAGACATACCCTTAAAGACCTACATCACTCTGGATGAAGCTGTGAATAATGAGGTATTTGAAAAGTCCCAAGAGCTTAATCCAGGTACCAAATCCAGGTACAGTAGAGATGATTGGTTACAGCAAAAGCATCTTACTGGAAATATTTTTCAGCATCCCTGAACTTTAAACCTGTTGTACAAAACAAAGCCAGAAACAAGAATGAAACAGGGAGTACAAGTTTTCTTTCTTTATGAGATTGTGCAGCTGGCTTGCTACTTCTCTTCARTGCTGTTTCATTGGCTAGATAATGATTGAGCAAAGACAGAGTTAAAATTGCTGATTTTGAGTCACTGGGTGGAAAATGAATGGAGGAAGAAATARAAACAGTTTCTCTTTCAAAATACTCATGTGGCAGTATTGCATCTGGTAAAATTGCCTCCTTCAGAGAGGAGGCAAGATTGCATGGCTTTTCTGATTTGTAAATGGCACACTATCAAAATATTACAAGTAATGAGGTACAGCTTTTCCTTAAATAGACAAAATGAGCTGTTTGGCATATGTCTACAGCATGCATTTACTAAATCCCATACAGTAAACGTAGCCTCTAGATCTTTCATTTTGCCTACTTCAGAGCTGCCCTTGGTTTGGCAACTTGATTTGGGCTTCATTGCTACAGCTGTTCTCCTAAGGAAGGATTGAAAGAGAAGGACTGAGAAAAGTGGAAGAGAGAGTAGCCAGACTCTAACAAAGTCTACTTYTTTTCAGCGGTGAAGTTTGTGGCCATTACCACTAATGGCAGTGCGTTTCCCTGATTTTCAACAACTGTGGTATAGCAGCATGCTTTATAGGTTGTATGCTGTCTCAGTTTTACTACTATCACTTCTGTGTAAGGCTTTCTTTTCTGTTTAAAAAATGTGACTTTTTGGTGAAGYTCAAAGTCAGCTTGAAAGAGCAATAAATTCCTTCCAGAGCAGAGCCTTGCCTGGGAGAAAACAAGAGTAACTCCAGCTGTTCTCTGCACCTGACAGAGGTGCAGAAGGGTAGAGGAGACATTGCACTGCTTATAAGAGCCCCTGGGAGCTCAGGGAGGGATTTTCTGCCAAGGCAGTCTCAGATCCACTCTGAATTTTTCTCCGTTTTAACCCTTTTCAGAGTATGGGGGTAAGTGGAAACTGCTCCATTATTTTGCCCAGAACTTCTTTGCACCACTGCTGCCTGTGGCTTATGAAGATGGAGGTTTGTTGTACATCTATGGAGTCTCAGATCTTCACACAGACCATCAGCTGACACTCAGGGTAAGTTCCTTCTTTTTGTGGGGGTGGGGGTGAGGGAGGGGCTGCTTTCCTTTTGCAAGATACAGTTCCTGACATAAAGGACTTACTGTGTGAAAAGGCTGTKGAAGATGGAAAAATAAGCTTAGAGAAGTGGAATAACTTGCTAGTCAGTTCAGAACTAGGCATTTGGGTATTCCCAGTTGACTGCTMAGCCTGATAGGCCATGATTGAATCTTCAGGTTTATAAGATTAGGAGTTCTTAAAAGATCTACCCTTGTTTCTGTTCTGGGGGAGGTTTTATGGCAGCATACAGCCTCCGGTATGGAAAATGGTTGCCATTTTTAAGAGTAGGACTGTACTTAATGAAATTGCTTATTTCTAGTCTCAGTCACAGGTTTAAATTCAGATTTTCTGTTAATGTCAAAGAAGCCTTGGCTGTAGGGCACTTCCAGTGAATACTGTATTTAGCAGCTCATGAAAAACAGGAACTTAAAAGTTTTGAAAGCAGCTGAGATCTATTTTTGATTGCAGACCCCTGTTAAGGTCAAATAACAACCTAAGGTATGAAGAGATAGAATCCTGTCATGCTATTTAAGGGGCCTATTCTCCAAATTATGTTTTTTTTTTTTTTCTTCCTCTAATGTATGAGGGCATTCATAATGCATGTAAGATGTGTGGGAAAGTGTATTTTACAGTGTTAATAAAATTTCCATAATCTATTTTAAGATGATGCATCTTGCTTCTGTTTAACAGTGATTGTGCAGAAGTTCTAGGTTACCCAGTCGGGTTATATCAGATAATGCTGAGYAGTTTCAAGAAAATCCTTTGTTTCCTCTCTTTAATTGGAAGAGAGAAAAGTCAAAAAAAGGCTAATGCTGCTTTCTAATTACATTTTGCTGCGCACCCATCACAACAGGAACTGGCAACCTCATCCTCTCCAGGAGCCTGGAAAGAACAAAAGGCTTTTTATGTCAGGAGGAGCAATAGATCCAGACTGTTTAGACCTATTTGATTTTAGGTTTATATAACAATCCAATAATTATTCAGTATTGATTGTTTCTGTCTTTGTAGAGTTTCTTGCTAGTAGAGGTGGATATCGGCTAATGCTGGCAGGAGAATATCTCTTGCAATGAGTAACTGGACCCAGCACTAGGATGCTGGGTTGTTCTCTCAGATAAAACTTTTTTTATTTTTATTTTTTTTTGCTAGTTTTGTGCTCTCTTAACATGYTTGACAGGTCACTGTGCACACATGGAGTTCTCTGGAGCCGGTGTGCACCCTTGTCAAAGACAACATGACCATTAAAGCACAAAGTGCTGTTCCCATCTACAAGGAGCACATAAACAATCTGCTGAGAAGATGCAGAAACTGTTCCAGAAAAAGCTGTGTTGTTACTTTTTACCTTATGGGAGAAGGTGGGCTCCAGAGTCCTATGAACCATCACTTCCTGTCATCACTAAAGGATGCTGTAGGACTGGAAAAGGCTCAGCTTAGTGTAAGCATCAGTCATGCTAAATTAACAGTGTTTGTTTTTGCTAATCTTGCTGTTTTGAGTTGTTTGCCTGCTACAGTGTCTGATTCCACTGAATGTTTTGTCTCCGTAGCTGTATCAATTCTAACCTTCATGYAGAGTTCAAAATGACTTTTTTGTTTCTTTGTCACTATATCCATATCCAAWTAACACCATTTTTCCCTTGTTTTTCTTTAACATCTCCATGTTGTTTGGTGCGGCGATCATTCACTGTCCACAGTAGCATCCCTGCTTTCGTTCTTTTTGTCCCTAGGTAGCAAACAAGATTGTGGCCAGCATTTTGGCTTGCARACACTACCTTTTGCCAGTACCAAGTGGTGCTAGTTGGTTGGAGTGTGAAGTGCACTAACTGCTGTCAGCAGTGTTTCCTCTTGAAGTGCTCTAGGTCTCTGATCAGAGTACCATCCCTCTTCTGCAACCCCTTGCCTTCTGCCTGAGGGGTTCCGTTTGTGTAACAGTGATTATTGCTTGATATCTGTAAAGTGCATCAGCCTTCTGAACAGGCATAAAGAGCGTGAAAGTGTTGTGTAATATTAATTGTTTTGTTTGGTGCTTTTCTCTAGATTTCTCCCACACTTAAAAACCACTGTATGTACGTATGCATGTTTAAGCCTCACATTTTGGCCTGTAAATCTTATTCCAAAGTTCTTTGCAAGTGGAACAGCAGGATGGGGACCTGTGCATTCTCACACTTGGCTTCCAAACTGCAGCTCTGCTCTTTGSAGCTAAACTAAATGAGTGGGGAATGTAAGTCTTTAATCTCTTTGCATCTGGACCTGCTTAATTGCTTTACAAGAAAAGAAAAAATGGGCCAGATTTTCCTCCCTGGTCTCTTTCACAGCAGCATGGCCTGCCTCCTGAACGTACAAAGGAAAGAAGTCAGTCTGTTTTTATTTTTTCTAGCCCGTGGCACAATCTGGAGTCTGAGTGATGCTGGGTTTTTTTTGGAGATGACATCACCAATAATAAAAGCTCTGTAACTGGAGCATCATTAGGAAATTTTGCTTCTTTTTTTTTTCATGGCCATGTTGTCTCTTCAGATCTAGCTAACAAGGACAGCTAGGAAAGATAGAATAGAAAGCAGTTATTTTAAGAAAGTATGGAGCTGTGATAAAAAAAAAAAAAAAAAAGGTTCTGTTTTGCAAGAAGCTGGCACTTCTGTACATAATTACTAATAATCTGACTAGACTTTCAAATACCTTATTTATCAAAGCACTACTCTTTACAGCATTGCTTGGTAAAAGACATGAAAACTTGCATTTCTTCAGAAGACACAAGTATGTGCACTTTTTTATTAAGTGTTGTTTTTTCTTGTAAATAGGATATACTTTCTGCATGTTRATACACAGCTTGTCTCCCTTTTTTATATCTAGTTCATTGGTATTTGAAAATGATACAATACAGTATTTCATGATGATGAATGGAGAGTGCTGCATGAAAATGCATCCTGGCTGTGCTTTTAAGCCTTGGAGAGATTAACTACTGGTAGAACTTAATTTAAAACATTAGACCTTGTCCTGCAAGTTCTCAACATAGTTGCTCTTTAACTGTAGCTTTAAAACTTTACTGCTGTATTCCATTAGGATGAGGTGACCTTCCGTGTTACTGTGATTTTTTTACCATCTTTTTCTCCTGTATATTTCTATTACTGATAAAATCAGAAGGGCCATCTAGTTTAGCCTGTGAATTTCTTGAAATATGTGCTGAAAGGACAAATATGTCTAACTACGCTAAGTACAGGATACCAGTACTAGGTACAGGTCATGTTAACACTTATTCAGTTATTTTTTTAAAGTAGTGGAGTGATGACACTTCATGGCATTTTTTCACAATCTAATATTCTGTAGGAAGGCTATAATCAATGTTTGCTGGTTTTGTATAATTCTTATATATTCATTCTGCTGTTTTTTCCTTTTGTTCCAAAAGACATTTAGATAAGATAATTAGAAGAGAGAAATAATTTTAATCAAATATTGTTACCTCCAGCCCATTTTTCTGCCCTACAACTCTTGATCAGCTTGGGTGTAAGAGGTTGTTCTTACTGCACGTCTATTTTCATACACACACACACACGCATATATTACATTTTTATATATATATATATATATATAATTTTTTTCTTTCTCTTCCAGGTCACTATATCCCAACAAGACAGCATTTATATATTTGATCTTCATACCACTGCAATTGCTCCTTTTGTTTCTCTCGATGTAGGGAGTGTAAAAGGCAGATTTAATGAAAATGGTTTTCTCATGACCAAAAAGAGGAAACTGGTTGTGTTCTACCCTTGGGAGCCTACCACTGTTGAAGAATTAGAAAAATCTCTCAGCTTGACCTCTCTGATGGACGTCATCTGAGGACACTTCAGTTTCTTCTAGACAGGAGTGAAATAGTCATATTCTTCTGAATTTTTCCTCCTCTTAAAAAGTTTCCGATGAAAGAGAYGAGATGACTGGAGAGTGTATTGTCCGTTCCTGTCGTGTGAATTTTAACTGCTCTTTCATTGTAAAGATAATCAGCAGCAATGTTATATGTAATGCATTGAAAGTAAAGCTTTCTCAGGTAACTGGAAAAGTATATCCCAGATATAAACTAGGAGGGGTGGGTTAGTGTACAAGAGCTAGCTTGAGATCTCCAATTCACTTCAGATTCTTATGATTTACTGGGTTGTGGATTTATCCCAAGTAAGAGGCTACACAAACGTGCACCCCCAGACTACAGTCTCAAGAATMCATATTGTTTCCCTGTTCCACTTTAAGTGAAAAATTACCTGTTAGAATACTGCAAGGGGCACCCTGAGGTGGGGGGAAGGACAGGGAGTAAAGCTCTGGCCACTTCCATGGGCATGCCAAAGGAGCGAGGTGGTTCCCTTCTGTACCCTATTYCCAGCTGGACTGGCTTGATCTCTCTAGATTTGTGTGTAGACAGCGGTAGTCCTACACCACTCACATCTGTTACTCCGTGAAGGTGTACTGAAGGTGTACTGTCTGCCGCCTGCAAGGTAGGTGCTCCAAGTAGACCTAAAACCTGGACTGTTCAGTCAAGTATCAGGCAGGTCCCTCCTACCTTTCAGAAGGGGAAATGAGTATTTGAGTGTTAGACTTGTTTTCTTCTCTTCTTTTTTCATACAAAATTGAGCAAAAACCTTGAGAGTTCTGCACCTAGCTCTGTTGCTCCCAGAGAGCTGCAGGTGCAGTCCCAAACCCTTCGGTGCCATGTGGGTCCTGCGTGATGTGGCACGGTACAGGATGTGGCAGGCTGTGGGATAGGGAACGGGAGGAGGTTTGGCCAAGGGTGCAGAGAGAAAGAAGGCAGCGCAGAGTAGAGTGGCTGCCTGAGAGGGCCACGGAGTGACGAGTGAAGTGGCTGCCTTTTTCTTCAGTAGAGGGACGGTGCAGGAGCTGCTCTTCTCACTCGAACACGGCAGTGCAGCTGTTCCGTCACCTTGTGGCATTCCTTGTGGGTGGCCCCGTGACCCGCACTGCTGCTCCCCTCTTTCCAGAGGAGTGCTTCTGATTAGCCCAGCTCAGTTTATGAAGCAGATAATGTTGTAACCCTCTCCTTTTATTTTGTTCCRTTTTCTTTTTTTTTCCTTGCATTATGTTTCAAAATATGAAGTGGACATGAACAAAGGAAAACCCCAGACTCCTAATTTTGCCTTTTGGAGGAGGGGGAGAGCCTCAAGAAAGACACTGACTTGTGAATAGATTTGGTGGCACACAGAGCTTTCTGTCCATAGGAAGCATTTGTGCTTCATATTTTATTCTGTTTCTGAATAAGTTGTTGTTGAAATGTTTAGGTTTCCCATGGAAACGTTTTACTTTGTCATTTTATATGAAGAAAATAGATTTGCGTCAGAGTTGGAGGCTGCAGTGGCCTACAGAGCTGCGTCTTGAGTGTCTGGCCATCAGGATCCCAGTGGCTCGAGGTGCAGGTGACTGAGCTGAGCAGCAGGCAGGCTTTTAAGGATCAGACTTGTTTTCAGATACGTTTTGAAACATGCGCCTTACAGCAGGAGATCTGAATCAGTTTTACGCTGTTGTCCACTCTTCTGGAGTTCACGTGGGCAGAGTAGCTGCACGTCCTATTAGGTGAATTGGAGAGCTTTCATCTGAAAGTTGCCTAATTGCAGTGACCGCAGTTTTAATGGGCAAACAGATGGACACGTTGACTGATGCTTGGTGATTTGCAGTGCTTTTTGAATGGGTCATTAACTCAAAGCTGAAATACGCCTGAGCAAGAGGAAAAACTTGAAGTAGGAATGATAAATGCAAGCTGCTTACAAATGCTTTCTTTGGGGACCAAAGCAACTAACTGCTGTTACATAAAAGGGCTTTGCTGATTCTAAAGTTGTCCTACTTAAAATCTTAGGGTAATCAAAATATGTATGGATATGTTCCAGTATTTATATGAGACACATACGGAAGTGATAGCAGTGAAGAAGATTTATCAATGTCTGCATTTTCTAACAGTTAAAAGAAGTTAAAAGTTACCTGGGTGGCATCCTAGGCCAACAACAAAATAAGAACAGTCCTTCAGTTCTTTCAGTGTCCTGGAATGAAGGTGAATCAAGGCAGCAAAAAAGTCAATATAAGGTAAGGATGGACAAAAATAACGATCACACAGAATATGTGGAATAAATAGAGTTAATATTCCTGCTATGTTTTGGGAAAGCTTTAATTGGAAAGCTTTAATTCAGCACTAGGCGTGCTGTTAGGATAGATAGGCAGTTGCTCAAGCTGAATGCTTGGGCTCAGTGCAGGATTTTGTGGGGGAGATTCTCTTCAATTATAGACAGTTCAGACCATGTGGTCTCCCCCAGCCTTTAATACCTTTTGGGGTTACTGGTGTTGCAGCAGCTTTGTATTTAAGGTGTTACTTTCTCCTCTGCCCAGATTGGCGATGGCTGTAATATCTACCCAGTATAACTGTTTTTCCCGTGGTGTTTCTGCTGTTACCTAACTGTGATGTATTTCTCCAATTATATTGTTTTGCCTTTGTCTCAAGCCCAGACAAAGACAGGAATGCAACTGCGAGGAGATGTTCAGGGCATTCATCACTCGCGTCTGTGCAGCCAGCTATAGTCGTTCGAGCGCTGCTGCAGCTGCTCAACTGCCGCTCTACTGTCGGTTGTGCCTGATGATCTGCGGATCAGCAGCAGGAAGATTAGGAAAAGCATTTGGTAAGTGTCACGGAGCTTGTCCTCAGTGTCACTGAATTATTGGTGGCAACAGTAGAGGGGAACGCYCTCATCGGGATTCTTTCAAGGTGCAGCCTTGCAGCACTTTGATCAAGGGACACTGGGTTTGCATGTGCTGATGGCTTTTGCTAATTAAGAGTGGTAGAGACTGAGTTTGCCTCCTGGGCTCCCTCTGGGCCATTCTTCATCGATGGCAATGGCAGCAGCCAGTTGCCCTTGGCAGGAGCCGTTACTAAAACCCTTCCCAAAAGAGAATTTGAGAGCAGACTGTGGTTGCAAGCTCTACGGCCTGGGCTGCTTCATTGTCCTAGAACTGGTCTGTGCACAGGTTTGGCTTGGAACCTGTTCTGGACCTGCAAAGATCATCTGGAGCTGGGGACAGCTCCCCTGGCTGGTGCGTCCTGCTGCACCCGGCAGACTCACTCCGACTTACCACAAACGCTTCTCTGAAGGTGTTCCAGCTCTTCAAAGCAGGAGCATGTGACTGTACCTGAAACTCTCTCTAATCCCAGTAGGTGCTCATAGCGCTCTGTCAGTCTCCTGTTACTCTGCTCTTTGCATGCATTGGGGCCGGGATGTGTGGGTTTGGTTTGTTCTGTTTGTTTGTTTGTTTTTCTGTAGAGGCGCGTCTGTCTGCAGTACTTCCATTTCTGTTGGAGCCTCTTTGCCTTTGGAGATGGGTAGCGGAAACTGTTTTGGTAATCTTGTAGCAGTGTCAAGCACAAATGTAGTGAGTTTCTCATTCTCAGTAAAAGCTAGTTAGACTTCGTAGCTAAAAGCCAGCTTTCACTTTGTCAGAATCCCAGTTTACCTTTCTAACCCTTTCTTAGCCTCTGAGGCACAAGTTAAGTAATCCAGTAAATTGTGGTTTGAATGTTTAAGGATGTGTTCCAGTCAAGGAACATAGTTATGTAACTAAGCTTTCCAATCAGATGGTACAAAGTAGCAAAATTAAAACTGCAATTCAGTGTGAAATTAGGGGGTGAAAGCCAACTATTAAGTTAAAAATACAAAATTCTTAAAAATTGCTCAGCTTTGTCTCTGCTTCATCTAGTGAGGTGACCTTTTCTCCGTTTTGGCAATATGTCAGTAACGATCTGAAAATGTCAGTTCCGATTATGACTGCGCCTTGCAGCCAGAGTATAGGTGTGTTGTGTTTTTCCCTCCAGTCGAGGCAAAGGAGACTTGCTGCAGCATGATGGGAAACAAAGACCCCGAGGACACGTCAGGAGAAAGGTGGTGAGTCTGGTCACGTGCCAAGACCTGTTCGTCGGGGTGGGATGGGTCTGTCCTTGGTCTAAGCAGGGACTTGGAAGTTGATCCCGAAATTTCTGATGGGCTCAGYGAGTTCGGTATTGCTCGTTCCCGAGTAGCTTTTTTGCTTTGTGGCCGAGTAGCCAGCCAGTTCTTGAGAGCAACACTCAGAATCTGAGCTCAGCGCTGCCCTGCTGCCACGGTAGCTGGGCTCCTGCAGCCATAGTTTTACAGTTTATGCTCTCATGTGTGACGTCAGAGTAACTTTCTTCCTGTACAGGGATGCGTAAGGATAATCTCTGTCCAAGTTGAGCAGATACAATGATAATGAGATGCATTTTGATTGTTACTATTGAAGATAATTTGCTTTAAATGTTTCTGTGAAGACTTGTCTGCATTGCTTATGCTTCCTCCTGGTGAGCCTGTTTCCTCTTCTGTACCTTCTTCCCAATACAGTAAGGTGGCAGCAGCGTGCTCTTATGCTTCCCCTTTCTCCTGGCCCCCTTCCAGGTGTCACCTATACAAGAAGGTGTGACCCATACAGGGGGACCTTCTGCTGATATGAAAAAAGATAGAGCAGAAAGTACAAGCCATATTTTTTAGTATTTTCTTTTCATTGAGCTGTTTGAGGGAAACACTAGGCTCTCTCGTAGGTTCACTCTGTCAGATTAGTACAAAAGAAGCTACAGCCACATCTCTTACCAGAACTCTGCCTTACAGTGTTTTTTGTAGCGCAGCCTACAGTACAGCTGGGGGGGYGGTTCTACATCCTGGGCTTACCTGCCCCTGACAGCAGAGGCAGCAMCCCCGCAACACTGGCTTAAGGTGCTAAGGGCTACAGCAGATGGGAAAAAGTGTCCTATTTTGTGACTTGACTGTCACATGACAGGAAATTTAGTGTTCCTGTTTGAGTTACTGAGAATATTTTTATATTAATATTGTTCTATTTCTAAATCAAGAAAGTGTCTGAAACCTCTTTTGTTAAATAGACTGCAACTGTGTTGCTGCAGACGGGTAGCGAGCAAAGAAGGAAGACTGACATTTAAAGCACTTCAATACAAGGGGCCTCTGACAGATCTCCCGCTGTTCATTGCGTGATCAGTAACCTGATGAATAGCTATTATGCAGCATTTGGTCAYGAAATGCTTAGGGAAATACAGGCCCAGATGTCTTCTGTTGGTTTAAAAGCAGGCTCAAAGTGCTAAGCAACAGCCAGCTCACCCTGGTGACCTGCAGGATTGTAGAAACCTGGATAAAAGTCTCTGCCACCCTCTGAGCTGTGCTGAAAACTCTGTGACAGTAGAAGGTGCATTTGACTCAAGAGAGCAGCTCTGACAAGAATGAAAATGCCCCCCACCTCCCTACCCTGGAACGTGAGAATTTTTGACTGTTTCTGCGTAAAAAGAATAGTTAGAGCTGGAATGCAAAGAGAACATTGGGCAAGTAAAGTCATTGAACAAAAAAAAAAAAAAATCCGTGAACCTATGGTGCTGCATATATAGGTTATACATACACTAATTGAAMGATTGGCATTTGCACCATTATGCATCCTGTTTCTGTGAAAGTAATTCAGGAATTCAGCTGGATAAAAAAATATTTCACCGACTTTTTTCATTGATATGGGTTTAATTCATTACAGCAAATACTGCCCGTTTTTTGAATACGGAGACTGAATTGCTGTAACACTAACAATTCCCAGACTTTGTCTTGATTTTCTGTCTCCCCCCAGGAGCTGTTACTGAGGACTGAGGTGAGCCAAGAGCATTGGTCCATCACGTCTCCACCTTTGCATCAGGAACGCTGGCTGCAAGCGAGTGATAATGGTACAGCTCTGCTCATTGCGCTTCGCCATGGAATCGAATGCCGATTCTGCAGTCTYGGTAAGGCCAACGTTTGTAACTGCTAAACCACCACTGCAGAATTAACAATAAAATGCTGCACAGGAGTACGGGTATAGAAGAGCTTTTAGATGCCCCTGGCAAGAACCATCTCAGTAGAGCTTTGGTAAGAGGCTAAATAATTTGATTTCAGTGGAAATTATTATCTGCTGCTATAATTACGAGAAGAGAGAACTAACAAGAGACCATGAATCAGAGGCTTTAGTTCCAAAGCGGAGATAAAGCACACCAGCAACTGATGCTCCTGGCTTCCTCTGTAAAAGATATCTAAGCTTTAACACAAGTTGCTTGCAACTTTTCCTTTATTTTAGTGCTTGGAAATAAATATAACTTTGCATCAGTTCCTAACACTGAAATGACAAATCTTTAGCAGCTCTCCTTGAAAAATAGGTAAGAATTGCAGCAAGTGTAGACAAGAGATTTCATTTTGGATTTTTATTATAAAAGTAACATAAAATAAGCATTTAAAAAGCACATTTCTTTAAAAAGAAACTGATATAAAAAATTATTTACAAATAGGAAAATGCTAAACTTGGAAAAATATTTGAGTAAGAGGCACCAAAGTTAAGTTTAAATACATTAATTAAACTATACAAGATTCTTTTTCTAAGATTGTCTTTTCTGTTTCAGAGTAGTCATTATTGTGATTAAAGTCATGGTTTTTCTTTGCCAGCTATTTAATGAGCTTTTTTTTCATAGAACTGTGCTGCAGAAATTGTAACGGGATAAACTAGAAGCTGTATCCTTTGCTTGCTCTGTGTGCCTTGCCTTTTTAAGTGAGTTGGTATTATTTATGCATTAAAACAAGGAGCGACTTTCATCTAAAAAGGAAAATCCTCACCAACCAGAAGAGCTCAGTCAGTCAGTCAGCGTCCAGTCCTGTGTGTTAACGTGGCGGTAGAGCCCTGATTATTGTATATGGCTTGTAAATGAACAAAGTTACATGTACTTGAGGAAGGAAGCAATGGTTACGAGGCGCATGCTGAAATCACAAGTGGTTTCAGGTGTGTGTGTGGTTCCTCCAGTGCAATTTTGGTTAAGAATTTACTTCCCGCCAAACAGGGTGACAGACGTGTTAAATGTCATGTTTGTTCCTGTAACTGCATTTTGCTAACCAGCTATATTTTACTTTGCACTGAACTTTCATGTCCGCAGCCCAGGGTCATTTTGCTAAGTGGTATTGATGACTTCAGAGACTCGGAGTACGTAAAGCTCAGTTTGCGGAAGGAGGTCTCCACACCGCTGTCGCACGTGCTTTCATTGTCTTGGAATTTGTTATTATAAAGTTCACCTGAGAGAGAGGAAGGAAAATGTTACAATTCTGTTTCAGTCATGTCCTGAGCAGCCTGAGGACTATATGGTGATAGGAAAGCTGTTGTATAGGAAAGCCCCAACTGTAACTTTCTCCGCAATGAGAGAAGCGCTGAATGGTTTTAGCTGGCCAGAGGCTGCGAGCTGAGGCACTGCTGCCTGCAGTCGTCTGCTGTCACGGCTGGTCCGAGCTGGATGGGATTAGAAGCCTAGTGCTCTGCTGGAGGTAATGCTGTCACCACACCACACACCAGGGTCAGGAGAGCGGTAGTAGCAGGGTAAAAAGTTCTCTGGACCTCAGATGCACAGGCTCTATGCAAGCACGCAGCTGCAGGATAGGGCCCCTAAAACTCTCCCATGCTACTTCACTTAGAGATTTCTTTTCAAGATAAATACCTGTATAATTTTCATCTAGTTAAAAGTAAGCCTGAAATATGAAGAGTTCAGTAGCAGCTGTCACCTGTGCACCTGTGCAAGGTCTACAAAGGAGTACGTGATGGCAGGAGAATTGTATCAGACTTGAAGGTATGGTGTGGGCTCCACGCTACTGAAACACTAGTCAGGATATTATGGAGTTCTTTTTTTTTTTTTTTTTTTTTTGTGAACAGCCACTCTGAATGGTGATGCAGTCCGTTCAGGTTAAAAGTAGCAGAACCCCTCCTATCCCTTAAATATTAATCTAAAGACACTTACCTAACTCCTACCCCTAGGTTCAGGAGTTAATACTAGTAAATGGCAGATGACTGGTTTTAGAAAAAGGAGCCAATATAATCAATATTGTAATTCAGGACCACTGATTCAACTGCTTCTTATTTCTCTATAAGCCTGACAAATGTATAAACAAGGAAGTCCTGCTGCAGTAAAATATTTCTGGAACTGGTAATCAGCTCAGGCATTGTGTGTGTAAACAATGGGAAAACCTACTAGCAGTCCAAGAAAGCAAGAAGAACAGAAATGTTTTAAGTTTCTGTCTTGCTGTCAGTCTTACCTGTCTGTCCTTTGGTGGAGGAATGTGGTGATGGTGAGGGAGGAGCTTCTACGGTACTGTCCTCCTGGGGCAACTGGCTCTGTGAGATGGATAGTGCTTTCTGAATGATTTCAATGGCTTCAGTGTAACCCATCTGTCTCAAAGCAGCAATCAGCTCTGGAATGGTACCACCAGAAACCTAAGCGAGAGAGAAGACGATGTGAAGATGGTCATCCTGCAGGCAGGCCTGCCAAGACGGAAGAGAGACGCTGTCTCGCTGTGCGGGAGAACAATGTTCTCCACATGCCCACTTGTCCTTTAAAACTTGTTAACGCCACATTACCTCGTAGTTATCTAGCAGGGTTTTTGATGGGAAAGGGCTCAACCTGAAGGCGTTGTTAAGTATGCCAAGACCCAGTTTTTGTGCTAGGGTAGACCAGTTTTTGTTTGGATCAGGTGCTTCTAACAGTTTGTAAAGCTGCATTTTGGAGCTTTCATTCAGCTCTCTCATATGTCCTAGGGAACAGAGAAAGAGGATAGCTTATTATGTATACAAATCATGCCCCAGTTCATCTCTAAGCAGAAACAAAACCATATTAGAGAGGTATCTATTTTAGYGTCCATCAATCACAGAATTTACTGTTAAGTAACTGTAAAAGTGTACGTTGTGTCTTTGTGACCTACCTCTAAACAGAATCATGCTCCTTTTATGAATGTGTGGACTTTCCCCCCCTCCCCCTCTCATAATTAATTCAGTTACAAGCTTATTGCAGGGCAACAATTTGTTCTGCAAGTACAATTTCAGTACTCAGCTGTTAATAATAACTCAGAGGGTTATTGTCTGAGCTTCTTTATAGATGTTACCTTGTGTCAGTAAGTCCTCCGAAACCACTGCTGGCTCGTAGGGTTTGCCATTTAGTATGTCATACACCTAAAAGAATTCAGTAAAATGAATATTTAGAAGAAGCCTGGTTGTTATTTATTATTTTTGAAAAGCCTCAGTAGTGGTGTCCAAAACTATGTTTTCATCTGTAAATAAGCAATTTTTCTGTCTCAGGATCAGTGTAAAGGCACTGCAGAAGACCTGTCCAAAGCTTGAGGGAGAAACCTTGAGAACTTAATCTCCCCTGCCGTTTAGCTACRTTACCTGGCAAATGATGTGTTTTCAAAGTGTAGAGGAAATCTTTGCAGTAAATGAAATCTGGCCGTCTAAGCAGGCRTCAACAAGTAATTTAAAACAAAGCACTGTTTAGATTTTCACCTAAGGCCCTACTTCCCAGCCCAGCTCCCCATGATCAGAGATGCTGACTGCTTGTGCCGTATGCTCCAATAAAACGAGCTGCACACATTCAGATACTAAAGCATCTATGTGTAGGGAAAGCGCGCTTTAGTGTCCTAGCCAAAGCACCTAATTCTGAAGAACRTGCAGCAAAGAAGCCTGCTACGAGTGTCTCACCCTGAATATATACACCATCCAATCAGCTAWGTATTTTCCCCTCGTGAAGACTCTGATGCAACTATCATTAAATAAGTGCCTGGTGATTCCTGTCTTGATTCAAGCAGTCTGTTTGGTGGAACTTTGTGCTAATGCTGTTTTAGGATTTTTGGTAGCTTGTTTAGTTTATTTTTTGCAGGCATTTTAGGAGCTCTGGTAAACTTGTCACCACTGAAATAATTACGGACCATGAAATAAGTTCACTAAGAGCTGAAGCATCATTTAGTATTCAAAAAAAAAAAAAAAAAAAAAAAAAAAAAAAAAAAAAAAAAAAAAAAAAAAAAAAAAAAAAAAAAAAAAAAAAAAAAAAAAAAAGAAGATGATGCAGACCGCATACCCGCATACCTCACAGTTGGTTGCCATATCCAGTGGTGTTGTTCCAGGCACAATTCCTTCATCATCATCTTTTACATCCTCTAGATCAAACAGTGGCTCAAAATTTTCAATATGAGGATTTGCACCTGGAAAATGAGCATTGATTAAAAAAAAAAAAAATACCCCAAAAAGGTTTTGGTTTGCTTTTTGGCAACATTTAAAATATAAATCCTAAATTTTGAATGGCAAATCCTTTACTAATACTTAAGCTAGACTTTTATATTAACAAATGGATTTTTTATTCTTTTTGTATCCACTAAAACTTTAACTGCTGTCATGCCCCTGTATAAGGCTGTCTCTATTATACAGATGGAAAACATAAAAAGCAGAGAGTTAAGGGCCAAAGAACTGTGCTTACATATAAAACTGGCTTTCAATCCCATTCTTGTCTCAGACAGAGCATGTATGATGAAGTGACAGGGTGATGCTTATTTTCTTTAGTGTCAGAGAAAGTGTGAGTATTATAGAAAGCCAAGCCTCCCATTGGCTTTAGATTTCAAAAGCCAAGAAACCAGGTATAATGCATCTAAATAGAACTGGAAAGGATGCTCCAATAAATACTCAAAACTTACTCTGTTGCAACAGTGAAATGAAATAGGAGACATTAAGATATTTCAGTAATGYTTTCCTTTGTTTTTAAAGTAGTCTGACACTTGTCTCAACTGTATCAGAAGGTCTCTTCTCTGCTTCTTTAGATACAAGAATTTATTTAGAAGTTTGATTTCTTTTTTTTATAAGGAAGTACTAGAGAGATCTGTTTCTTGACTAACACAATTTGTTTYGTAGCCTTTAGATGGTGCTAAAGAGTAGCACTGCCTCTGAAGTGAGACTTCTGACTAGAAACAAACCTTAACCTTTGATTTCTTCTGCTTGTTAAGTTAGTTCACTGGCACATTCCTTTCTGTGCACAACTTTCTAATCTGAATTCTCACTGTAAAATAAAACTCCCCAGAAAAATACRTATTTTCATACCTGCTGCTTTGAGAAGTGCTGCCAGTTTTGTAGAGCCCCTTCCGGCTGCTATGTGAAGAGGAGTTGTTCCATCATATGTAGTGCTGTCCACATCTGCATCGCCCTAAGTTTTTATTGAAAGAGAGAGTGAGCTACTTGTGTATACAGTGCGGCTGTAGAAACTTGTCTGCTTAAACATTGTTACTGTGCAAATACGCACCATTCCGTGCCTGTGCGCGTAATCTTTCTGATCATTGCTTGAAAAGAAGGAATTAGAAAGTAACTACAATTGTCTGCTTGCAGGAACAGATGATGGTTTTGTGCTCCAGTATTACAGCAGGAGACATAGCCTAAAAACCCAAGTAGGGTGAGGTAGGTAAAACGCAAAAGCCACTTTGCGGCCTGTATAACAGTTCTATCATCTAATCACCCACCGTGTGGGAGCTTGAGCTTGCGTGCACTGAAACGACCTTCCCGCTGCTCTTCAGGAGAGCAGRGAGGCTAGTGACACGTTCGTGTGCTGCTGGAAGTAGGGGTGTGCAGAATTAAGCACACGCRGATTGAGGTGTTAAAGAGATGATGAGGGAAGTACTTACAGAGCTTCACAGCTATTGCCCTGTGCACATCTGTACACACATTCCGCTTCACAAAGATGAAGTGATTAACTTGTACATGAGTAGTTTCACTGGCCTCTGGGATTACTCAATGCAAATTACACATGGCATATGCGGTCAGGTTAGGGTCATAAACTGTAAATTCGTCAATTTATGCATAAGGTTCACTAGCAGTGCTGAACAAGTAATAATGAACAACACTAGCAATAATTTTGCCATTGTACCAATTTAAGCAACCAAGTCAATAAATAGAAAAAAAGTGCCCTAGTTTCTGTTACACTTAATCACTTAAGAATTTTAAAGCCTCATTAAATATGCAAGTGAAGTGACCTGAAAAAAAAGAAATTCTGCCCTCACCTCAAGCAAGAGGCAGCCYGCCAAAGGGATGTTCTCTTGTTCCACAGCCAAATGCAATGCAGTTCGTCCAGATTTCTGTTCCTGAGCATTGACATTAACTCCAGCAGCAATCAGCTGTCTGAGACAGGACACGCTATTTGCCATCACCACCATGTGAATTGCACTGAGACCTACAGCAAAATAAAACCCACCCGTCACATGTGTTAATATATCTGAAAAATTCAGAAATATCAGAGTGACAATTTTTTTAAGTAGCTACATCTGTAAGACGACTGAAAGTTACTGTAGTTATCGTCTGAGCACGTCATTTATTTTGCCTGGCTGTGCACTGAAAGATAGTATTAATAAAAATGCTCTTTGTACATAAATTAGGACTAGTTGTGTTATTGATAGTGAATCAAAGCCATGCAGGGAAAAAAAAAAAAAAAGTGACAGCAAACTGCAATGTGGAATGGAAGCAGGGGGGAACTAAAGAGCTCATGTAGACCATCTTTTGCTCAAAGGAGGTTTAGCTGTAACCCCAAACACACAGCTGTGCATGTTAGTACTGAACAATCAGGTACTCTGCAGTGGCCCCATCTGCTACTGCACAATCTCTTCTAGAAACAGTCTGGGGACTAATGGGTATGTTTCCGTGCCATCTTCCTATAAGGTCACACTGCCCTTTCACATCAGATTACTCTCAACAGCTCAAAAAGAGAATTTAAGTCTTTCTTACACTTGGGGGGGGAGGGGGAATCTCTTTCCAAGGAACTTAGCACGGGGTTTTTAATCACACATTGAAATTTTTAGCTCGGACATTTTAGYCTACTAGCACAGGAGTACTAAATTCAAATGACCAGTGCCATTGAGAAGTAGGAGAATTAGAGCTTTGTGAATACTTTATAGGCTCTAACTTTGTACAGTGACAAAGTACCAGATGTGAAACTTGACACTGGTCCAAGTAACGATTTTTGAGGGGATTTCATTCACTAGAGGAAACATTTTCTTCTGAGGGGATTTTTTTTTTGGAAACAGTGGTTGCATAGGGCATCTGAGGAGGAACACAATGCTTGAAATACTGTGACATTTAAAAAAAATATATATTAAAATTCAAATCCACACTGTATCACAGAGACATTACCAAATGTGTTCTGTATAGCCARGAACTCCACACAGCTACACTTGCTCATATGTGGCTGCAGGCATGTAAAAGCCAAAYGGCACCAGCAGCAAATTTAGGAAAAAGATGCTATTTCCAAGGTCTGTATCTATCTGTACATAAGCACTGTGTTACCAAAAATGACTCTGCTTGTCCAGCAAGTATAAAAATACAGCCTTCGTCTTTCCATACCTTCACCATTGGAAAGGTCAACTATCGGCGATATCTTCTCATGCTTAAGGAGCAGACTCAAAATCTCGTTGTCTCCTTCAGTCGCAGCTAAATGTAAGACAGAATTACCGTGTCGATCCAGAAGGCTGACATCTGCTCCGGCCGTAAGCAAGTCTTCTACCACATTGGCCTGCTTCGTGATGACTGCCAAGTGCAAGGGAGTCTGGAGGTGACAAGTCACGAGAAGATGACCAACAGCTATATCACTTCGACAAAAGTCTTTCTTTCAAACCAATAAAAGCTCTTAGTATGAGAAAATGTTACTCCACTTTGCAGCTAATGGAAGTGAAAAGCTGGCATGTGCACTTCTCCTTCTAGTGTATACTGCAAACAGAGTTCCTGCTTAGAAGAAATAAAAGCCACCGTGGCCAACGTCGGGAGCAGGGCTGCGGGAAGAAGGCAGATGCTGCCTATTTCTCTAGGCCAGGGGACGGTCCAGAGACTTGGGAAATGAGATGATCTCCGGCACCTCAGACCCTCTCCCCCTGCTTCTGCCGCCCCGCACCCAAGCTCCTGCTGTCAAGGAGAGGCAGGCCCTTCTCAGAGCCTGTTCAAATCCTGCCTTTGCCACTGAACCACGCACTAACTCTGCTCCTACAGGACAGGTTCAAAGTCATTGGTTTAGGATTTCCTTATCTCTCAAAATGACTGAAAAAAAAAAAAAAAAGGAAAAAAAAAGAAAAACTTGTTCTGTGCAACTTGTCAAAGGGCAGAAGAATTGTATTTATGTGGCATCTTGGGGAGCTAGTTGTTCTCCACTTGTGTACAAAGACACCTGCAGTGCTCAGAGGTTTCAGATAGCTCCAGCAGCTGATGGTATATTATATTCTTCAGAGTCTTGCCAATAAACAGCATCACGTATAACATTTTCAGAAATGCAAYGTGCTCAAACAGGAAGCCATCCCAGTGTGTGCTGTAAACACATCTACTTCCAATTTGTTGCATGTGTTTACCTCTATATTGTTATATAAACAAACTGAGGATGGTAGAAAAGGACTCATTCCAACTCTCAGAATGTACAAAAAGCTTGTATTTGTCAACAGAATCGTCACCGTCTTTGCAATTAATTACTGCCTCTTTTRGACGTGTGTTACGATTCAGCTTTCAGAGTACCTGTACGAAAGGAAAATTCTAGCCCGAGCCTGCATTCCCTCCCACCCTGGCTTAAGGTTTAAATAGGAGGGAGGAATATCTATAGAGGCCTTGGTAGCTACAGATTTATTTCTTTTATAGAGCACAGCTTTGCTTCCTATTTCTATTAAATAGAGGACACAGAATTAAAGTCATATWTCTTGCTTGCTTTCATCAGCCTCCACATTTCGAACTTCCTTTATAGGAACATAAATATGAAATGTGGAAGAGAACAAAACGTCAAAATAAACCCTCTGGGATTATCAGCATAAAATGAAATCCTGCCTTTGCCGTTTACAGCTCTGAGCTGAGCAGAAAGGAACAACAGCAGCAACATCGGAGTGCTGCCCTGTAACGCCCAGGTGGCTGGTTACCTTTGGGACAACTGAGTGGTGCATGCAGCTGAAATGAGATTTTTTTTGCAGGCAGATTTCCACAGCTCTTTTGAAAGCACCTCTGAGTTACAGTAAAACCTAGGCTCTGTCATAGATAGAGCTGACAAGAGAAAATTGTGTCTGGCAATTAACAGTTTGTTCCCCACTAGGTAAAAGACACGGTGATGGCTTTTTTTTTTGGTTTTGTTAAAAGGTGAACTAAGAAATGAAAGGGAAATGTGGAAGCTCTTATGATGGGCACAAATATCAGCTAGTCTACAGAAAAGGCAGAATTTGTTATAGCTTCCACGTGCCTACAGATAACTGATGACACATTGACTGACTCATGAACCTGAGCTATCCTATGTTAGAAAGGTCAAAAGAGACCCAAGGTGGCACACTGTAATCCACACCACTGGTTCAACGGTRGAATGGTCAGCTAATGAAGAAATACACCAAATAATTTAGTGTATTATTTGTTCTGTTCTACAACAAGCACATGGAAACATTTCTGTTTGCGTCAAAGGGAGTTAAGAATTAAAACAAAGAAAATAAGCTCTTCCTCCTCCAGCACCTTACATTATGTCATTGTGTTCCTCTATCAGTCAACGTCSGAATTTGTTTGCACTACAGCCTGACCTGCTTACTCTGATGAACAAAGGAAAGACAGACGGTACATTGCACAAATTCTTCTTTGCTGGCTGAATGATCAACATCACCTGCACCACCACAACAGCATACCTGATAAAGGTCATTTCTCATGTTGATAACGTCACTGCAATTCAAATCTGGCACCACTTCTAAGAGGTTTTTCACCAGTTCAGTATGAAGGTGGATAATTGCTAAATGAAGGACACTGAAACAAATAAACAGAAGAGCAGATTAAATTCAATTTGTTTTCAAATTTATCATACAAATTATTTTAAATCTTTGATGTAGATCTGATTGAATTCTAACTGCTATAAACACCTGACCATTAGAGGTCATGATTTCAGTACTAAGTATCAGCACCTAAAATGAATCTTAACATTAAAAAAAAAATTGTAAGGAGATAGCTTTGTTTAACTCTTCAATCAAAAAAGCAGAATTGGGGTGGTTTATGTTGGACCTGAGCATAACTGTAACTACTGCTCTAGCAAATAAAAGCTTCAGGTCGCAAAATAAATGTTTCAGAACTTGTTTGAAATCCTTGGATTCTTTGTTGTTTTGTTTTCTAATTTTTTGAATTATGCAGTACATGAACATTTCTTATGTCAAAACCTTCCTTCAGAGTTTCCACAGGCCTCTCTGCAACCATAGTAGAGTTTCCCTTGGCAGTTTCCCCAGACCTGCGGGGTTTTCTTTTCTTCATTTTCAAACAGCAAAATGACTAAGGACTCAGGCCTGGTGATTAAGAGCCACAGGATTTGCAGCAGGACCCAGGCACATCACGCCAAAGGAAAAAACAGTTTTCGGACACGAGTGACTCCACGCAGCAAGGCACTCCATGTCCGCTCTCAGACCAACGGAACAGCCTTGCCCATGTTCTCCAGAGCCAGTTCCTTCACCACCTGCAAAACTGTACTTGCAAGATGACAGCAGGAACAAAGCAGGTTGTGAACTTCTTCACCCCTCTCCAAAACAGCTTCATTTGTCATGCTCTCTTGGGGCTTCCTTCCAAATTATCCCCTTCGTTTGGAAACATCTTGCCAAACTTTCTCAACTGATGCTGACTAACTCTAGACTTTTTTAGCATATACTGCTGATGACACACAAATTCAGCGTAGGACACACGTTGCATTTCTTAAGGATCCTGCTCCAGAAATGTCTAAATATACTCAGATCTCAGTTTTTATCAGAAAAATAAAAACATTTCTTGCCATTTGCAGCATAGAGTCATCTTGAGACTGACAGCACATAAAACTAGAAGATACGTTAAAAAAAAAAAAATCTACATCAAACTCATGCTTAAARGGCCTGTTTTATTGGTCACAACCCTGTAACAGGCAGTACCGTGGTGCTTTTCCTCCTTCAGCTCTTCAGTACTGCTCAGTTCTACCACCGCCATAAGTGATCTGCTCCTCTGCTCTCTGGATGATGATGCTTATTCTGCTCTATCATGCTGACATTTTATTTCCAAATCTCACCTTAAAAATAAATTTTGTCTCCTACTAGCTTTAAATCTCTTTCCTGTGGCAAATATTTTAATTGTACCTTATTACTATGCATGATGCTGCAAAGACCTGTTGCCTGGAGCAAGAAAGAGCAATAAACTCCATTTCTGAAACAGCCCTGCATCAACAACTCTGAAAATGCATTTCAGCACCTGCCTGGAGGCAGAGTGCCGTAACACCCTCGGATTTCYGGACAGCTGTGCTGCTGCTACAAATGCCGTAACAAGCAGCGCTGCTGGGCACCCACAGTGAGTGCAGTAACATACACTGATCACAGATTGGTATGTTTTGTCTCAATGCCATAAAACACGACAAGCRGTCCCATTAAAGGCATTTTCAGTCCTTACATACTACTTTAATGAAAGGTAAGCAAAATTATTGACAGTAACAAATTCTTTAATGGCTTAAGCAACAATTTGATAGTTTTTGCCATATAATTTTAGTGATTAAAGTGAAAATTAAGGGAACCAGTTTAAGATTCTTATCTTGTGTGCAGTTTTTCTTTCATTTGTTTTAATAAGCAGTTCCTGCAAGAGAGTTGGGAGACAGTCACCAAGACTTTGTTTTGTTAAATAGTCATAGGGAATCTATACGGATTACCTACTCACAGACCAAAATCCATACCAGAGATTTACAAAAGAGAGGCAACAACAACTGGAGCCTCTCATGCTCGCAGGTACTTCTTGATCCAGAAAAAACTTGTTTATCACGAGCAGAAGTGTTTTGACTTTGCTGAAGTGCCCTCCAAGTCCAAATATGAGGGGCAACCTATTGCTATTTAGGTGCAGGTCCTACTTGGTGGAACTGAGATCAACTTTTTTTCTTTAAACACAGAAGTAGTACTGTCCCAAGAGCTAGCAGATTTTATTGCTAGCTCCTGCCTCATTCATATTCCTGCTTTCCTCAAAGCAGACATTAYGTTGCCAATTGGGAAGCAATGCAACTCAGGTAATTATCTCTGATTCTGTACTACTTAGTATATGCTACTTATCAGTAATCTGAGGCCAATTTTCAGAGAAACTGGAGCAAAAGCAGTAGCCTCTCACAGAGTAACTGAACAGTAGGATAGCATTTTTTGGTTGTTTGTAATTTTCCATGCAATTAGAGACGGAAGGCCTAAATGGCTTCTACTGTACAAARTATTGTGATTTAAGGAAAAACAAATGATTGCACAGGGCCTACTTAAAGCCTAACAGCCATAAAGTGACAGTGTGGAAATGTCACTTGCTTATTCAAGAAAAATGATTCTTGCATGTGTTAACAGCCACTGAATTTCATTTTACGTAACTATTATTAATCAGTTCCTCACTGTATCTCATTCTTTGAAGTCCTGCAGAATCTGCATTGCTTAGAGGAGCAAAATGGATTTCTACTCTGGCTCACATTATCAAAAGGCTGATAAGCAAACAGCAGCAGCCAAGCCAGATTCCCCTGGCACAAACACCCATTGCAATCTCCTGGAAGACATCAGCAGAGCACAGACGTAAACTGGAGCCGAGCAAAGTCCTCTGTGAAGAACTTGATGTGAGTGGGGGAAAGCCAGTGCAGACCCTCCAGCCAGTGCACCTGCAACTTAAAGCTCCCTATAAAGGCTTAAGAACTTGCATGGAGCAGAGAGCAGGGGACCCTCTTTCAGCAAAGAGCTCAGGTTCCCCACCAAGAGCATATCACGGTGCAAGCGTGACGTCACACTCAGCAAAGATTTAAAGTAAAAAAGGCAAACAAACTCACGACATGCTAGACAAAACTCTCATTAACCAGATTACTTTCTGACAGGTATTGTCGCAATAAATCCTGTGGCCTGAGAAACCTTACTAAGAATAACACAAAGATATCCAAATTGCAACTCTCCAAGCAGAACAAAAGGATATCATATTAGATTGGAGCAGTGCTGTAATYCATAAGCAGCACCCACAGGAGAGAGAACAGGTTGACTACACTCTGCCGCCATCAAAAACATGACTTTTCAACCCTTGCCAGCAGTAACTTACTTGTCTCCATTATCATCCTGGACAACGGTGAGATGGCGCTGAACAGCCAACAGCATCTTCACATCTCCAGTTACAGCATAATCAAAGAGAGCATTGGCATGGCGCTTGGCAAGCTGCATGGCCTTCTCCAGGAACAGACCATCTGCAACACAAATTACTGCCTTCATCAGCTTGCCATGAATGGCCAGTCAACATCCAGAAGTAACATCAGAAGCRTGCCGAGCCATCAGAAGCAGCCTGACAGGCTTTTTACCATTTGTTYCCCCTGCACCACCACTGTCTTTCGACAGGAGTTTGTGCTTTCATAGAAATAAGAAGTACAGACCACTACGCTTTATTTACTGATTCAGTGATATAGGTTGCTGATTGCTTCCAAGAGGCTAAGGATATAGAGAATGAGTCCCTCAAAAGGAAAACCAGGTGTAGGCTGAGCATTCAGACAGCGGGAATCCCAGAAAAGTCAAACTCTACGAGTTAGTATTTAGTTTGAGTGGCACTGAATTAGTCACGTTAATGACTGTAAGGAAACAAAAGGAGCAGAAATTTGGATTTGCTTAGATATGAATGATGCCTAAGGAATCTTGTCCACAGAACAGAAAAAGAACTTTCTGTGTCGTTCTGAGTAGTTACACATGAGGAAACTGAGGTCCAAGGACCCTGACTGACTTGTCAAACAGTGCACTTGCAGAAGAGCTATGGGACAAACGGAGGGCTTTGTGCCTTCTCTGTGACCCAAACCATGCACTTTGTCCTGCTTTACAACAGCAGCACAGAGAATCTATTCATCTGTTTAAAACATTTCAATGTATACACTGTTTACTCTYACTAGTATCTCCTTTTGAGGTTTATAAAATATACAACCACTGGGATTTCAAAAAGTGGAATTTATCATGGGAGGCAAAAGGAGAGGAAAGACTTGCATAACGCATATGTGGAACAAAATCACTCTAGCTATTCTGCCAATACATTTGTGGTTCTGTATCAGTGAAAAACTAGTGAAAATGAAACAGATGAACTTTCAGACCGCAGTCATCATTCTGAGGAGCAGTATCACTTGAAACCAGCCTGTATTTTAAAGACTTTCATGATTCTATAAAACCTTGTTAGAAATTACTAAGAGCAAACAAGGAAAACAGAACTGTCATTTAAAGCACATATGGAGAAAGGATACCCAGGACTTCCTGCCACACAAAACCAAGCATTTAGATTGAGTTAGAAGCGTATCCCTGGTGAACATTAGCACATTATTTCTGTAAGCCTTTGGCTTGCTGAGGAAGCTTATTGTTCTGTTCAATAAAAGACTAGTTCCCGTATGTCCAAGCTGATACATTTAGATGTTATTTAACTCTTAACACTATACAATAGACTTAAATGGATGTTATATTCAGCATATCTATCCAGAGTAAGGGGGCCTTAAACAATTCAACCTTTTTTCATTAAAGACAATAAAAAAGTCCAAAAAAACTGGAGGCTGAATCTCACTGGTTTCCCATAGCAAGCACATGGAAAAGATATCCTTCAAAAAACTGCAAAATAGCACCCTTTAGCCTACATAGTAGCCATTTCATGGATCCTGTTATTCTGCACCTCTTGTCTTATGAACTGGAGCCTGAGATTGTCTCCTTTCATGCCACTGCAATAGATTAAAACAAAACAAAAAAAAMCCCACCAAAACCTGAAACAGTGAACCCCCTGCTTGTAATGTTCATTACTCAGGAACCAGGTCAACAATTTAAGCCCTTCTTTGGCAACTGCTAAATGGATAGGTAAATTTCTTTACCTATCRGCAAAAGAATTTCTCTGACGCAGTCACAGGACTCATCACAACCAGAACGGCAAGCAGTAAGTTCTTCAGCTTTTCCCAAGAGCGCCATCTATTTCTCAGATCAAAAGTAGTTATACCTAGGAGGCAGCACAACTACAACCTTTCAACTACCCAACTTCGCTTTCCCAAGCCACAGTTTGTAGCACTGTTACAGCAAGTGCCACACAGGGCTGATAAACAAAAGATAACATGACCTCTCTCTGACCAAGGAAGGAACAACGCTCTGCTCAGAAGTGATCTAGATCGCACAGCGCTTGTCAACATACACAAACAAGCAAAACATTCATTGTYACTCAGTTCCTATCAGTACCACGTCTGTGTAGTTTGATTTTTTGTTTGATTTTATGGGAAGCATGGTTACTCAAACCCTTTAGAAACCATACCATCAACTCTTAAACAAACAAACAAACCAAAACAAAATAAACCAATAGCCTCTAGACATCCAGGAACAGGAAGTCTTACTGCCCGGGAAAGGGTGATTTGTATCTTTTGTATATTTACAACTCTACTGCTAAAACATTCTGACCGACTGCTCCAGTCTCCCTCCCCTTCTGTTCACCAGCTCCTCGTATAAAAGGCTTTGCTATCTGAAGGTGCCGATTTGATTGTGTATTTGTTACACGGAAACAGACTGTCAATTGCCGATTGTAGGTCGTGTACCTCCACTGCTGTCAGAGTACCTTACACAGCTTGTAAAGCATGGCTAAAAGTGATCAGTAGGCTGAGCCATCTCATCTGCTTGCATGGCAAGCAGAAGCTCTGCTCCCTGCTAACAGCACAGTGTGTAGGGTTACCTACAGATTTATGTAYTTGGTGGGGAGGGAGAGGAAGCCCTGCATTTGGGGGAGCAGAATCCCTCCTATTCCCACAGGGAGGAATTATTGTACTTTAAAAACAGTGAGCAGACGTTTATGGAGTTTTCAGTCTTTTTCACCAGCTTTGTCCCTATAGCAGTCTGATCCACTCTAAATACATGTACTTGTTCACTTACCCTGCAACCTGTAMTCTGCTTCATTTACTTCAGCTTTAAAGGAATTAGTAGCATCCTCCTCCTCCTCCTTGTTGTCACCAGAGGCTCTGCAGTCATTCCTCTCTACAGTTTCCACTTTCACCTCATGTTTTACATCCCATTTTTCACTGTGAGTATCAGAGCTCTCTCCATCTTGTTCAGCTATGCTATTTGATAGTCCTTCAGACAAAAAAAAATACCGTTAGCCTTCAATACCATTGCTTTTTTTATGCAAGTGATAAAGCAGAACTAGCCATAAACAAGTCCTATGGGACTCAATACAAAAATTTSCCTTGACATAGGTGTTCTCATTAAACACTCATGAATCATATCGTATCATAAATAAGCCAATTCACAGGGACAGACWGAGCACTGTAACTTGCTCTAAAGTAATGTTTTTACCAGCCTCTGCTTTAAAGACAAACTTTTATACTGCTGTGAAYAGTAAGTATACCTCTTTAGAAGGTACAACAATGCAAGTCTGAAGTACTCCCAGGAAATCTAGCAGAATTTTTGAGATTTACATTTGTCTTTCTGACAATAAATTCATCTCTGAAATTTTGAAATTAACTACAGACTATCCAACCACTGGGTGTGAAATGATTTTTGTGTTTTAGGAAACCAGGAGGGCCCTTATTATTAACTCACTCTTTTACATTTCCACATACGTTTTTTCTCTGGTCTACTGTGTTGTACCAGACAGTGGGAACAAATGAAAATACCTTGGTCTAGGCTAGTCCTTGGGCCACCCCTGCAATCAGCATGCTCAAGTAAGTGAAAGGGCTGTTGACTGAAGCATGCACTAAAACTGCAAGTGCAGCGAGGGGTTTTGGTCACTGTTTCTAGGAGGTTAGCAGTCACTGCAAAAGGGAATGTGCACACMGCTTTTAAACTGGAGTTAGAATTAAAGAGAAGCAGGGCAAATTAATCTACATGAATCACAGATACGAGACTGGTTCTAAGAAGAAAAGCTAGCCCTCCATGGCCTGCTTAGCTAACCCTGTGTGACACTTCAGCTAATAGTGTAGAGGAAAATTAAGATGGTCAAATTCAGTTTAACTGTTGCAAGAATGGCATTTTTACCATTACCATGCTTCATTCCAGCACTGGACTTTGTTGTGCCAGGATGGAAATGCATCCCTCCAAATGTAGAGTATCCATAGGAAGGATAACTGAATCCTAAAGATAACAGAAACAAAAAAGATAAAGAGTTAATAGAATTATACCCTAAAGCAAAAAAACACCATCTGGAAGAATGGTGAGCCTAAAGAGCTGAATTTTATTTTCCAGATACTTCTTCGTGTTTTAGCCCATCCATTTAGAAAAACATTTTCCAGAATTAGGGTGCCTATCCACCAGTCCCTCAAAAATCCAAAGAAATTCTAGACGCTTGTCTAGTGGCCTTCTCCATCCTAACACTGATAAGGCCTCAGAAATGTAGTATCACTAGCATGCTTCATCTAGAACTCAGTGTGAGACTTTGCACGCTGCCTCCATGCTTTCAAATCAGTGTGATTACAATGGATTTGTATTCTGGTGTTATGCAGCAGACGTACTGCTGATGCATGTAACAATTTCAGAACTGCTGCYCTGTCACCTCCTCTAACAAAAGGGCTGCATTGGTGTCATGGTTCAGATGATGTTTGCTGATGTGCAGGTTGTTAATGCTTTGCTGCAAGAAATCAAAGCAATGCTTTCATGATACTGCATCTCAGATATGCTCTGGATGCAATTGATAGATCATGGCAGAAAATTTACTAAATGGCATCTCAATTTTAAAAAGTTATTTCCATTAACAGAGTTAATTTGCTGAATTCCTCTCCTGGTCCAAGAAACAAGTAAGATCATATTTAATTTTAAGCACCAAGATGGTACTTAGCTGTCTCATGAGTTTCAGTGCCTTTGAGGCCCTAGGGAACAACAAAGCGAAGGTATGAGSCATTTCTGACTCAGCCTCCCTCAGCTAGAGAGGTGTTATCTGTGACTTAAACCTTCAAGGAAGAAAAATCAGAGAGCCTTATAGGAAGTGAGAAGGCAAAGAAGCTGACGAAATATTTAGAAAACCAGGAGCAACTTGACTGAAAGGAGCGAGTAACACTGGTATAAAGACAGGAGAGTCAAGTTTCATCTACTGATAAGCAGGCAAATTCCTCATCTCATTTTTATAAAAAGAATAAACATCTATCTTGCAGGCTCTCAAAGCAGAATCACTTCCTCTCTTCCCCCCAAACACTGTCTTACCGGAGCCAGCACTGCCACTGCCACCTCCATACATGCCACCACCTCCTGTGCCACCACCTCCACCATAGCCATCAGAGAAGTTCGGCATGAGCTTCTGGCGTTTCCTTTGCACTTCTTCTTTATCTGGGTTTTGGGAAGGAATCAATGGATAAAAGAGTCACTTTTACCACTGGCCATGTAAAGAAACGGATGCAAATAGACTATAATACTAAAGTTTACTAGTTTAAAAGGGAAAATGTAAAGTGTAGAAAAGCTAACTGTCTTTTAGCTCTAAATATAAAAACAATTTTGTATGTAATGGAGCAGTGGAATGTTCCCAAGTGAAACAAGCTAGTACCAAGCCCTTGATCAGACCGACAGCACCGCTCGGGCCCACACGATCTCTTCTGTCACATGAAGTGCCCTGTGTTCAGACAGAGCCCTGGAAATCAGTGGCCCCAAAATTCTTAAATGTCTAAGCCAAGTCATAAACCAGCAGTGTGTGTCCTGAACTGCACATCTGCTCAAAAATATTTGCCTTTGGGGAATATAAGCCAGGTTCCTCTGCTAAGCAAACATACTTCAAAAAGGGACCCTTATCAAAGGGTCAGCTAATCACAAGGCATTTTGATCTCCAACAATACAGATGCTGAAAAACTGTGAAAACAGGATCTGCTTGAAATGGTTTACTTAAATTATCAGAAAGGTGACCAGAATAAAGACAGCTTATTTTCAAGCAGGATGTAATATTGTCAAACCATGCTGAGCCACAGTAGAAAAAACAACCTAAATATTTTTATAGTGTAAGAAAAAAAAATCCACAGCCCCCCTGAAAAGCAAAACACAAAGATTTTAAAGTAGCATCCAAGTGGACGGGGAAAGTGAAAATGTCATGATAAGAAGAGCTATCAAAAAAAGGATACAAACATTACAGAGGTTAAAAATCCAGCAAAACTCTCAAGGAAAGAACAAAATATTCTCCCCCCAATAAACAATCCAGTAGTTTTCAACAGATGTATGACAAAGAAATTTCATGCACAGCCACATCAGTCAGTGCACTGAACCAGACAGCTGAATACGTGGAACAGAATACCGAGAAGTACAAGTGCATTATTTCCAGGCATACATGATCTGTGAGAATGTACGTGTGCATGCACCAGGCATACTCACACTGATGAGGARAGAAAACTCTAGAGAGCAATCTAGTCAGAGAAACAAACAAACAAAAAATCCACGTACACATTTCTAAGTTCACACGAACACTTGCAACACAGCAAATATACAGTCCCTAAAAGTTAATTTCATGATTAAGTGGTGTAGGGCTTGCAAAAATGCACATAACAACAATATTGAATTAATTTTACTCCATTAAGAGGCATAAAAGAAGTTAGCTTCAAATTAGGTAGCTTTTTTCTGCAGATGTAGGCTTCACTTTCCACAAAACTTGGGCAAGAGATTCCTGAAATCATTATCAATATGAAATGCTTTAGCAACTCCAGAAGTTCCTGAGAGTGCATCCTTTCTGCTATTTTATTGTATTGAATGTAAAATGGATTTACTTCTACTCTTCAGCTCTCTTCAATCCGTTGCCACTCATATACCCGTATTTTAGAGAGTTTTACAGGGTATTGATTTCAACAGAGCTCAAAGTTAGGTACTACATACTTGCAAGATTAGAGCTTAGAAGTAAAAGTTGCAGGCAGGTAAACCATAAGCAGAAAAACTACTGCACTTGACAAAATGAAAAACGAATTCTGACTTGGGCCTCAAGGCAGTTCCTTATCATTAACATTATTAATATTTAAAAATAAGACAGCTGCCGTCATTCATGCCAGTCAAACTCACTTGAAATGGAGAAGACTTTAAAGGGCACCAATCAACYAAAGTTTCTTTTCACTAACAGTGCAGGAAGCAGGTCTCATGGCAACACTTCTACTTCAGCTAAGTGACTAGCATTTTAACATAGAAGATTGAAACAGCACTTTCCTTGCCCTTGCAAAAAGTGTCTTGGGCTTATTTAATTAGTACAAGCAACTGGAAAATTCTAAAACGTCAGTGAAAAAGCGAGGTGGGATGGTAAAAGGAGAGAACTGCCACATACGCACTTTTTCCACCAGATACCAAACACTTTCTGATTTAAGGTTTCATCTGAAARTATCAACAGCAAAATGTCCTCAGCTATTATTCTACCAATATTCAGAGGAAGAGAGTGCCATCTGCTGTACAAACAGGCATGTTTGCATGTAGGAAACATTACAGAGCTACCAGTTTTCATACCAYCTCTGCCAAAATGAGGAGGTAGATACCCTATTTGCTACAAATAACTACAAAAAAAGCCCTCTCCTGACATATGTCCTATCTTATTATCTTAATATTCATAGACAGCCTTTTTTGTTTCAAATCTATAAAACAGACTTAATTAATTACCTTTGATTTCCGGGTAGTACAGAAAAGGCTTTGGTTCACTTGTTTCTAGATCAGATTTCCGCCGTAGTTGTACAAATACAGATGCTGGCTTCGTGATATTGACGTCTCTGTACTTGGGTGTTTTGAACACAATAGCAAACTATGAAGGAAACTATGATCAGCACATTTGCTATGGAGAGTGGTTTTTGCAACATGACATTACTTTACATCTACATTTGTGTATTTTGCAGGAGCTGGTTCATTGCTAGCAATGCAAACATTATTTGCAAAAGGTTGTGGCAACAATAAAATCCCACAYGGCTCTCAGCTGTACTTTTGAGTTAAGAGTCCTAAAGCCTTTTGGAAAAGACAGAATTGCCATGTAGAGTATCAGCACATCATGTGTATTAGTACTGTATTGTTTCCCTCCATCTCACTTAGCATCRATTCCATGGCTTTTTCAGTGTCTTCACAGGAGCTCAAAGTTTTTTTTTATCCCAATTTACACTGGTGAACATTAAAGCAAGGGACCTTTCTCCCTATTTCCTAGGGCTGGATTTTAGATCTTCCTAGTTACCTTGCATACATCTTTAAAGAACACCCAGGACTGTATCATTATTAGAAAGTAGCCAACAAAAGACAATGACTGAAGAAATAAGTTTTGGCTTATAGAGGCTTTCATCTAATTTACTAAATATATTAGAATCCTAGTTTACAGAGACAGAAAATCATTAACAAATAACAAGTGCTCTGTCACTAACCTGTCTATGTACATCTGTAGGAGAAAAATCTCCAAAGCCTTCCCACATACCACCACTCTCATCCTCTTCATAGAAGCGTATCTGAATATCATCTGCAAAGAGCAAAAGAAACAATATCTTGGGGTATGTATTTGTGTAAGTTTATTTCAGATTAAGATCAACGTGGTTACTTTTTAGCTGGGTGAAAATATGTTACGTGAATAATACATGAATCATATTTATCCATCTCATGGAAATATTGTAAATAACCCTGTTTTGACATCAATTTTAGATCAGCCTCCTGCTAATGACTTCACTGAAGTTGCTCTCTGTTTACCAAGCAGTAAAAGGAGAATTAGGTTCACCACCTCTTCCTATTCTAGGGCTAGGAAACATTCCAGAGGAGCTTTATTTGGAGCATATTTGTAGGGAGGAGAGAACTTGAAGCATAAAATGTAGAAACCACCCCCTCTCTTCCAGCAGTTTCAGTTCAAAAAACTGTAGCAAAACCTGAAGTGCCACAGTTCAAGTTCCGCTTGCTGCTGGCAGAGAGCCACTTCAGAGCTGCGGCTCACAGCAACAGCAAAGGCCTGAGTGCACGGCACGTCGGCAACGATCCCTTGCCCCCGGCAAAGCATAGGCTGCAGCATAAACATGAAATTTGGCTTCTGTCCCACTCAGCAAACTTATATATTTATATATATGTTTATACTTTTTTTTTAAAAAAAAAAAAAAAAAAAAGGAAGGTTGGGAAAGATCTCGCCAGCATATTCCTTCCCCAGCACTCCCGGGGAGAAAACTGCCCCAAACCTATTGTGTCTCTGGCGTCCAAAGCAGGACAGGCTTTTGGAGCAGGCCGGCTGCTTCCTCTGATTCACCACCTGTGAGTCTCAAGACTACAAACCGCCAGTTCCAGTCCTGCTGTCCTGCATGCACCAGTTCCTTCAGGCAGGAGGTTTCTGGTAGCAATGAGGTCAGGGGAAACCCCACGCTGGCTGTGGGGAAACCCCACCTCGGGGCTTCCACTGAGTCAGACCTTTATTTATTTATTTTACATACAAAAGTTAYGTTTAATCTAGGCCCTTCTGAAAGCAGTGGGTATACACAGTACAKTTTTTTCAAAGCTGCTGAAGCTTGCTTTCTTCCCTGTGATAGAAGGCCATGGCAAGGAAGAGAGCTGGAAAAGGACAGCCCATATTAACAGAAAATATCAGCTCACTTATAACAACACGTACTGGGGCTCATTTTGAACAGGGAGAACCAGGTGCTCTCTCCAACACCCAGCCTATGCCAGAGGGTCCTAGCTATCACCTACAGCCTGAAAAATAAATGCAAAGGATTCACCTCACTCCCATTTCTTTTGTTTCAGTTCAGCCCAAATACTACGAATAGCCACTATAACCARTATCTTCCCATTCAGAAACAAAGCATCCAAACCACACTTAGAGCCCAACACTGCAGCATTCATAGCCATGAGCAGAGATTACTATGGTGAGTCTGTGGGAAGTAACAGGTTATCCTCTACCACTAGCCTGTATATAAAAATGAAGTTATTAGCTGYAGTGCTGAGCACATACAGTTCCAATTAGGCATTAATAGAGGAACTTAATAACAAATCAGAAACTTTATAACAACTCAGAGCAGGTGTTAAGTAGCGGGGTCAAAACTTGCACAGGACCCACCACCTCCAAAAGCAGATCATGGGCAAGGRCAGAAATTTTAGAAGGACACCCTGCAGGGTGACACAAGCTGAATTTACTTTGGAGGAGACTATTTTCTTTTACTCATCTTCTGGACTATTAGCCTGACTTTCAGAAAGGCTGAGAGCTCAGGTCCTGCTGTGCTATCAGAGTGGGAAAATACTAGGGCAGCACAGCAGGCTTCACGTGTACTCCAGACAAACACACCAGCGGGCCTCACAATGCCAGTAAAACAGGGCAGCTTCGAAACACTCATCAGGACTCTTACCTTTCTGAACCTTGTCACAGAGAAGGTAGATCTCTTCCCCGCCTGTTACACAACCTGCTGTTCTGTCCATTCTTACAATTTTTAAGTTGGAGGCATTGGGAGCTTCTATTGAAAGGAAAAG
>NW_028187188.1:1676718-1713349 GCF_003343005.1 Rhea americana | reverse complement strand
AAAGCCCACAGAAATATGTCAAAAACCACCCTCCAACACAACCTACTCAAATTTGTCTAGGTCTTTTTGGTCTCTTTTTTCCTTTTTTTTTTTTTCCCTTTTTCTTTTTTTCTCTCTCTCTCTCTTAAGACCCATGGATTGGTTCATCCAACTATTGGATGAACCAGTAGTTTTTCACATGAAGGGTATAATCTCTTACGCGCTAAACTCTGCCTGAATCATGAACACGAGCTACAAAATAAGGCCTTGGCCATTTCAGCACAATTTCTATGCAAGTAAAGCAAAGCAGCAGTGAATTGCATTCAACACTCCACACTGATACTAACTTGATCAACAATCCTGATCTGTGATCAAAAAGCCCACCTCCAGGTGACCCTCTTCGCAGAGGGGTCAACTGATATAGGTCCTCGAGACAGAACGATTATCTGATCAGTAAAAGCAGCMATATAATAGACACTTATGCTACCATCGTTGTGTCTACTCTGTGGAAGATTTGAACGGTGCCAATAAGGAGTACTTAAAAAAGCAACAACAACAACAAAAAAAAAAACACTAAAAAATGAGAAAGCACTTTTGGAATTAACAAAAATTCATCTTGGGTGTTTGGAAACCCATAACCGACAGTTGTGTAGCAATTTAATCAGCAAAAACATGCACACAAATTTTCCCTTGTATTCTTCCCCTTAGGGGAGGGGAACATTTTGACACTCAGATTTACAAAAGAGTAGGATAAAATCAACATTTTTTCAGGATGGTCTGATACAGACTCCACCCCTGTTGAGACTGTCTTCCTCTCTGCTTTACCAGCAGTCTCTACCATTACATAGGTGCAAGTTACAGTAATGAAAACGAATCAAATCTTTAAGGGTTACTAAGGGGAAGGGGGGGGGGGAGGGAAATCCTTAAAGACACTACTTGGTAAATCACTTCAGCCTCCAGATGAAAAAATTGAGCTTTCTTATCCAGAAAATACAGGTTACATGTTCCGTAAGAATAGTAGATATCATGGCTCTTCACTCACTGAACGTATGTAAAAATGGCTATGCTACAACATGACTTTCCCCAACTAACAGCAAGCCAAAGACTATAGTAGCTTTAGAGCAACTGCATTTAGTATCTTTTAATCCAGATTTTGCCCTTAAAAAGTTATGATACTGACATGACTGTTGCACAAGGAGAAAAAAGAAAAAAGAAAAAAAATACTTCTGAATCATTAGGGAATGACTGTCAGCAACCTGGTAACCTGCAGCAACAGGTAGAAACATAGAAACATTTGAGCAGTAGAAAGGGTGCCAGTAAGACCAGGAAGTATGATCAAAAAGCACAATGGAACAAGCTCAGATAAAGTGAAAAGATTCACTTAGAGAAGAGGTAAACAGAAGGATTTAAACAGGTGCATATAAATACTAACAGGGGAGAAAAATTGAGAATCTAATTGTGCAAATCTCACAAAACAAGGACAAGCAGATGGTTAAGAAAACTAAAAGGTGTCAAATTCTCTGCAAACATTAAAATAATTTTTTCTCACAATTTGTTGATATGACTCTGTCWATAGAACTGAAAACAACAACAAAAAAAACCTCTGAAAAAAATCAATCACTTCTTATGAATAACAAGAATTCCCAGAATCCTCGTAACAATGGTGGCACTATTAAAAATGCTAACAGCAAATTAAAGTTTTAGGGCTTATATCAGGATCTAACTATTAGAGATCAGGATAAAACTGTGCATACTTGGATAGACATGGGGCCAGTTACCCAGCGGCTACTTACTCCTTACTGACCAAGTCAACACGTAAGCAGCAGGGCTACATGAGTCTATGTATAACAATTTCTGCACATTATGTTCCTAGGTACAGAAGCTTACTCTGTATTTAAAAGGTAACTTAAGTCAAATATACTTACTGCTGTCATATATTGCATCTGATATAACAGGATCAAGTTTCCGGGTGAAACTACCATTGCTGTCAGGGAGAAAGGCTGTAAACATAAGACGCACCACACTGAGATCCATTTCTTTAGTCTGCTGTACTGCTGCCTGACGAATGATTTCTCTTTCTCGCTCTGAAACCGATACATAGCACAGACAAATTAACATACAGAGTGGAGAATACACCAGAAAAGGCACCAAAAACAAATGTTTTCCTTTCTATTTAATCTATCAGCTTCTATCTTTTAATRTATTTGAATATCTGCTCTCTGAGTGACAGAGAGCAGGCTGGTTCCTCCACACAGCTCTTGAAAACAAGGTAGACCTCAGCTTTTACAAGGACGTGAGYGAACTGCAGCTGAACGAACCAGGTATTCCCAACAAAGGTCTTCACAGTTACTTAAGGATATCACGTCTCACAGCARTAATGCAAAATGACCATGTTTATTAGCTTATTAAACAGGATAAGAACAATGAGATCTAGTGGGCCCAGGCAGCTAGGGAAAGAAGTTGCTCGGTTCCTATACACACACTGACAACAAAGACTCTTCCACGCTCCCTAAAACAGAGCAACAACACATGACCTCTTAAAACGCACAGTCACGAGCAGTTTTACTATCTGTTGCCTTTTAATGGCTAAGAATCTGTATTTTCTGAAGCTAAAGCTGTTTTTAGTAAAAGACCCATTAAAATCATTTCCACATACCAGTTAGCTGTCTGTCTCCACACCCTTCTGCCTGCAAATAGCCAAGTTCAGGATGTACCAGGAGTCCAGGGTTGTATCCTTTTTTGCAAGCATCTATCATGCGCGCTTCCAGAGTTTCAAACACTTTCTTCTTTGTGACATGAAGTATTCCAAGGTTTGCAAACCTGCCGAATTTTGATTGAGGGAAATATTTTCTTAATGGCTTATGCCAGGCCTGCAGCAGGCAGAYTCTGTTGCCAGAGGCAGCTAGACAACTGAACTCAATGGAAGGGTTCCACAGGCACTACCGCTTCTCAAAGGCAAGTTTTCTATTATAAAAACTTCAGTCACACTTACAAAAACACGTAAAACTTGTACCATCATACGGCATACTACCATCATAGGGGTGCACAGGATTATCTGAAAGCACAAGTGGTAATCTACTAGGGTTCACATTTGCACTGTGGAAGTAACTTACAGAACATTTGAAAAAATGGCCTTCCCACTTTGTTCACTCAGTCTTGGCAATGACATTAATGTGCCATTCTGTATCACTGTAATACAAAGCAAGTGCTCAGGAAAAGCTAAATCAGTCTTGAATGCAAGATAAGAAGCTAAAAAAATAGTGCAACATTTTCCAAAGGATGTGTTTTAAGCTAGGCTGTGGACATTCAGCAAGACACTTCAGGTATCTCTTTGAATGAAAGTATCCATAACACAAGATCTGCTTTTGTAAAAACCTCCTGGCACATTTAAAAATCAATTAGATATAGAAGTATGAAAACAAGACAATAACTCAGTTTTCATGCAGGTCAACTAAGGATAGGAATGCTTTTTCTAAATATCTGATGAAAAGTAAAACAGGTTAGGAAATGTGCCAAACTTTTCAAGATGAAAAGAAGCATTTCAAATAAAACTATTTAAATTGGTGTGCTTTGTAAAGTTAGTGCATTGGGCTTGGACATCAAAAGTTAAAGTTTAAAAGAGTCTCTCTCTCTTTCTCTCCCCATCTTCTCAGCTTTTAACTTCATCTTCTTCACCAACAAAGACATTCTTGAGATCACAGAATTAAAACTCACAGCCAGTGTGAAACCTGATCTAAGCCTGAAAATGCAGACAGGAGACTGAGTTCCATTTACTGATATAACCAATTATTCTTTAACTATAATCACATTGCTTTAAACTTTAAGTTTGACTCATTTAGTATGTTCATGTTTATACCCATCTTGCATTAATTTCAAATTTACTAACCCTATTTTCCTAATACTTTTGGCTTCACTCTACTCCTATTTGCAGATTTCAGAGAAAGAAATATATTGATTAAAATAGTTGCAAAAGGTTGTCTTCATTAATTTTGCAGTCTCTTTTTCTGCTCAAAAGAACAGATCAAAACTGTTTATATTTTAAAGAATGAGTTTACAGCACAAATTTGGATTGCACAGCAAGAGAACAAAAATTCCCAAATTCTCAGTAAAAATTATTCACTTAAACCTATATTTAACCTGTTTAGGTTCTAATGTGCCAAATTTTGCAAAGGTAAACAGAAACCTCATTTATTGTTTTATTTAAGGTACAGTCAAAAAATAGATCAGAAAGCAAAGTGTAATGCTCCATTTAGCTCCTTCTTTGTAGTAGTTCTGCATTGCTCCTAACAGCTTATATTTGATTCTCTCTAGCTTAGCCCAGCTTTACAAATGGATTGATGGACTTACCCTACAACCATATCTTTAGGTCCTGCATTAACCGTGCATACGCCATCTTCACAAAATTTACCCACCAGGCTGTGAGCATGTAAGTGGACATACTTCCCATTAGTAACTAACTGGACAATTACTTTTGCAGGTCCAACATAGTTGCAGATCTGTAAATAAATGTAAAGTTATTTTCCTTAAATGGAAAAAATAACAACTCTAGTTGGGAATTTTCTGTCACCTAAGTACAATTAAGCTCACGTAGAAGAGACGTAGATTTCGTAATAAAATGCAAATGACAAAGTAGAAGTACCAGATCACCACAGAGAAAAGCCAGCACTGTTTTTGTAATTGAACTTGATATACAAGTGGTAGGAGTAGTAACAAATAACAACAACAACAACAACAACAAAGAATTAAGAAACAAAATAAAGCTAAACGAAAGCAATCTTCTGTTTCCCAAAACACTCATAGATGAATCTCTATTTTACATTCTGGCTATTTACTACACATTTTTTTCTGTAAATTTCAATTAGCACCTATAATCCATGACAAAGGTTGCTACAGGTTAAATAGTGCATTAAAAAAACATATGTATTCAGCACAAAAATCCCTGCATTATTTTGCTCCATCTGAAGCCACCTTAGAAAATCATTTTTAACTATTATAACTGTTTTAAAAGTTTTTGGTCTCATAATCCCATCACAGACAGATTCATATTTGGAATAAAATTAATTCTATATTCTTATGTACTTTGTTAGTTCAAAACACTACATTCACACGTACAACCCAGACCAGTAAATACTTCCCTTAAGTGTACATGAGGATATATACTAAACTGCCATATAAAACTTTGCAGGACTAGAAGTAGGATAACCTGGATGCCTTGGTATAACCAACTCCAGAACACTATAAAGCTTTTTCCCCCCATTCTAGTGTCTTATCACAATATATTTTTCTAACAGATTTCTGAATCTTGATGTATTAAAAAACATTAAAATTTAAAATTACTAATAACATATCATTTTTATAAGTTATTTACGCATATTATTTAGACYTTATTTGCTTGCCTCACAAGTAATATTCATTAAATCAGTTTTTGGTTATGCATCATTTTCAAATTATGCCGAACACAAAATTATTCCACTTTAGAACAAGTAAACATAACCTTCCCTTCTAATTCACTTAATTAACCCTTTTATCAATATTGTTTTTTTCCCCCTCCTCCTCTAATTTTTCTTTTAATTTGCCATGGGYGAAGTTCTTTGTATTACAGCAGCATATAGATCTAATCAAGCAAAGCATTAAAGGATCACGATAAACATCACAGTGATGAATAGCTGATGAACTGAATACTTAAGGTTATATTGTTGGTAAGATGCTGATAACCAGAGACTGCTATGATTTTACCACGTTACTAAATCCTGCTAGCTCCCTTCACTCCACTTAACCCCTCTCTTGACTCTATCCCATCACAGCTGGAGCACTCTGCATACATAGCACGCATGCCTGCCCTGTCTTCCCACTCAGGGCTAAAAGCAAAAAACCCTAAAATATGAAAAAAATGTTCTAGGAGAAACAGGCGTGCAGAAGTCTTCTCATTACTCATGCCTACTAGCTCACTGTATAGTATTGTCTGAAGGTGCATTTTACAAGTAACAATTTCTAAAATATACAACATGGGGTACCCGTGCTTTCTCCTGTTCCCAAACTACAATTCCACCTGGATTAGAGAGGTAAAACAGAGCAAGGCAGAGACACCGAATAATCCCTGCTTCATCTTTTCCACTATTTAACTGCATGAGAAAATGCTAGGATCCCTGTGCAACTTTCACAAAGTGATCTGAAAATGAACATGATTATGTTTGGTGTTAAGGGCCACCTTCACTACAACAATTAACTTTGCAAAGAGGGGATTTTAAAAAATTATTTTGTTTTTATCCCTCACTAAATAAACCTTTCCCTGCTATAAAGTTCCCAGCACATCTATATTCATATTCGTTATGAGTAACAACACACGTTCTAGTATCACATCAGAAAAGTTCAAGACAGTCCTTCATCAGCTGTAGAAACCACAGTGAAACTGTAGGTAGGACTGCTGCGCATCAAGGACTTTCCAGCCCCTGAAAGCAGAACTTATCACTGCAGCRGTAACAAGATTGCAATCTTCCCCAGTTACTCAGCTCAGCATGATCTTTCTAGTCTCTCTCAGGGGAAAAACAAGAGAGTTCTCTAAAACGTAATACCTTATATAGGTCACAAGGCAAGAAAGGACTATTTTCGTCATCCAGTCTGACATCCTGTGCTGCAAAGGCTACAGAATGTCCCTGAATTTTTTCCTACCTATATTCCTTTCAGAACAGCTTATCTACTTGATTTCAAAACATCCAGGTTTTCTCAGCTCCCACTAAAACAGTCTCAGTAATTAATTGTCTTCACTGTTAAGAATATGTACCGTATGTCATTTGAAATCATTTTCTAGTATCCTTGAATTATAGACACCTCAATTTCAGACTAACTTAAAAATTAATCTAGCACTAAGATCCATAGTTAATTGTATCACCTTTTACTATTACAAATTTCAAAAAGCACAGTCACAGATGTTAAATAGCAAGCAGCACATTACATTGCTGAATAGCTACAGGAACCCAAGGACTGTGGAGTTGACAAAAATACATATTCAGTATGAGGAGGTAGCTTTTGGGTGATCACTGCTCAAAATCAAACCTGTGACTTGGGGGGAGGGGGRTGAATGTTACTGAACACCAAACTAAAAATAGAGGAGAAAAAAGAAAATAAGGAGTTCCTGGGAAGAGCACAGCTGTAATATTTGATTACATCCTGTACTGAAGCAGCATTCAATTCATCTAATCTAGTAAAGTTAAAAAGCTTCAGGATCACATTTATCTGCTCGTGCTGTTTGAGCGATCTGTCTGAGAGATTAAAAGGACCCTGTGAACTTGAAATTGAGTCAATGTCAAAACAACAGTTGAAAGGCTTTTCAGTTATTTCACATCTTCCTGAGATCAAGAGCCCCGCCAATTTTTCTATACTTTGTAAAACTTTACAAGAACTTTATAAAAACGTCTTCTTACTTGAAATATGTTTTTTCCAATTAGGCTTACAAGCAATAAGTGAAACCAACTAGTTAACTACAGAAAGCAAAAGATAGAAAAGCCCATGTCAAATACACAAAACCAACAATGATAAAAACTATTTATTCCTGTATTTATTTTATTTATTAATAATAGCAATAGTCCCAGTCCTACCCGACCTGTAGTGTATAACCAGTTCTGTCATAACTACTCACATACAAAAAGTCTTCCACAACAGAAGCATCACTCACTCCTTACAAAAGTTATGCTTTCAGGCAGCAGTATGACTTTTTTTTTTTTTTTTTTTTTAAGTTGCTAGCTTAATACAAAACTTTTCAAATATGGTATCTACAGTTTAGGCTACTGAATATTTATTTGGGGATCTATGAATAAGCAGTGTAAAGTAACTTAAACCGATGGGAGCTGCAGACCGTCTCAAGGTGACTCTCATGCCAAAAATAAGAGTCAGATGCTCTGCTTTAGGAGCTGAAGGAAAGGGATTAGTGCACTATACTCAACCTTATTTATCATAGCTATTAGAAGTGCTAATGTCACTGAATTTTGCTTTGGCTGAACTTGTTTCAGTACAGGTTTTTAAGCGCGGTAAAGATTCATAATAAAAATGCTGCTTAGTCTTGACTGGTAATTATTCCTTAGTTTTGCTGTTTAATGAAATAATTTTTAACCTATGCCTGTAATCTGTGATCTACCGCTCTTCAAGGGAGAGGGAGAAAACATACATGCTGCTCCTTTCTTCACCAAGAAAGCTCATCAACTAAATAACTTGCCTTATTGTCCATAAATTTCCCTCCTGAACTTCAAGCATGTGCTGAAATCCCCCTGATTACAATAGGGACGCATAGCTACAATTTAAGGCATAATTTAAGAGAGCGCCGGGACATGCCTAGCTGGGCAGCGCTTCTGTTCCGGTGCCTGGGTTCAGGGCTGCCCGGCCGGACCGCACTACGTCCAGACCCACAGGCAGAGAGACGGGGCTTCTAGCTCGGGCACAGTGCTGAGCAAACATGGTTAGCCAGTCTCCGTGCTGGAGCCGATCTGCCTCCTGCTCGCAGAATAGGCAACCCGAGTTTGTTTGCAGCCACCCAGGTAGATTTGCCCCCAAGCGGATGAAAACTCAGGACATTTCCTTTGCAACGCTATTTTCAGCAAATTCTTTTCACACCCAGAACTTGATCAAGCACTGTGGTATAAAACCTGAATACAGCTACACTAACATCAGTATGCGAGATCAGGACCCACGTGGCAAACATGGGCAAGAAGGCCAGAACGTGCCTATTTCTGTGGCATTTTCCCACATACATAAAAACAAGCAAATTCTGAATAAAATAAAAAAAAGCTCAATAAGCTGGTGATAATATCAGACAACTTGATTTTATTCTTTTAGTGGTTCTCATTTTTTTTTCCTAGGAATCTTTTGAGAGATTTGGATAGGCTTACGTGTAGTTATTTGGATATTACATATTCTCAAACTGTTCTTTCCCCAGACAACAATCTAACAACAAGTAAACAGCTCAAGAGCTTTGATGTGAACTGCTGTGTTGCAGATAGTACAATTTTCTGGTGTTGTGTCAGTTGCACTAAAAGCAGGCGGAAGTGAAATTTAAATGAGTGATTTTAGGTAGCTTTCTACAACAATTATACAATTTGCCATGAAGTCTACCTTCATTATAACATRTTCAACCTTTTTAGCTTCTCTGCTCTCCATAACTACATGCAAAGTTATATAAAACCCAATTCTTTGAAAATGTAAAATGCTTTGTACAGGGTATTATCATTGCTATTGTCAAAGACAGTAGTACACATAATTTCTTACAACATGAAGCTGAATGAAGCTCATTCTTTAATATTGAAAGAAAAATACTACTGCTATCTGGATGCCATTTGCCATCACCACACCGTTAATATGAGAGATTTTAGATCAACTCCAACTTGCATAAGAATATTCAGAAAGCTGCCTGTCTGACCAGCGCAAGTTTGCCTGAGGTATAAGGACTCCCTGTCCTTAGAGACAGTATAGCACACTAACTCCTGCCTTACACCATCTCTTAATATATCATAAACAAGGYGATTAAATACGTAATTAACTATCAAAATATCTTGCTTAGAGACCTGGCAAAATATCTAGTGCTCCAACCTTTAAATGAAAGCTGCGTCTTGGTGTGTTCCAGCTCAGCTAGAAGTTATGAGCTAGGTGCAGGAAAATAAATCAGTGAGGTTGAACAGTCCACATGATGCCAGAGGTCATATCAGATAGATGTGTTTCCCTTTGTCCTTAAATTCATAATGCTATGAAAAAAGGAGTGAGATTGCAATGCTCTCCTGCGTACAGGAGATGTTCATTTTCAGAAAATCCTGTGATGGCTTCTGGTAAATTAGAGAAGCTTTCTGTACTAAGTTGGCCAAGCATAAGAGATAGCCATCGCGAGCTGTACTAAACACACCATAGTCAAGGTTTAAATATCTGTCACAAAGCCTCCTTTTTACAGTACAGCCAAAGTTCACACTACTATCTTTTCACATCACTATAATCAATAAATGTAGGTTTATGGTGAAAGCATTGGCACAAGTGTAAAAAATACACAGCGATTTTCAACTGTGCTCACCTAAGTTACAACAAGGTGAGCGTCCTTTGACAAAGCACAGGAGAGACTTACAGGAAAAGGTGTGAAACATTTCTCTCTTTACTGGCATCACTTGAATCAAGAACAGGCACTAACAAGCAATGGCCTCAAGGAATTTAATTGTTGTGTTCCCTTGCCAGCCTCTCCCAGCAGGTGTTGCCATGTGGGGATTTATACTAGAAAAAACTCAAATACATACAGCAGAATGGGAGGGGAAGAAAGCGACACGTGTTGGGGGGAAAGCTTTAGATGAAGTTAAGATCTGATGATCAATGAAAACAAGATTTGATGGAAAGCCAAAGAACACTTTGCTTTCTAGTTTATTCCCTGAGAAATCCTATTCCCTGCATCACTTCTTATTGTACATTTCCTTGTCATGCTATTGTGTGTCTCACCACATCTCTGGTAACTTTCATTCATATTAATTATCAATATAGATTAGAGGAGAATCCAAAGATCTGGCTCAATTGTGGTAAATTATTTTATGTTTGAACATGGCAGTGAAGTTTTATTCACTGGTTCATCATTACCATCACAATAGAAAAGGAAAAAGCAAGTAGATTCTTTGCCTGGGCTAGTAATTTTTCATCATAGTTTTGCAAGGCTACACGAAATCATCTTTCCCAGCCTCTTCTCAGTTTGCCAGACTAACACCCGAGGCTATATCAGCCAATGCKGATTATTTTCCATTGAGTCATACTCATACTGATTCACTCTGGAGATGTAACTGTTCCAAACTCTAGTCTTTCTCAAGAACTGCAAATGAACTGCTTGCACACAAAGGAGAAAGCTGAGCAGTGGTACATGCAAAGGCCTAGTACAGAGGCCAACTGCTTGCCCTTCCCTCTCCTCCTTCTCATCACCAGAAGAGAGAGGAAGAGATAATTCCAAGAGATATTGCCCCTGCTCCTCTTGAGACACACTCTAGTGCAATTGTTCCTCAGAGGCCTAATGCAAAATCAAGACTGTTACTTTTATTAAATTCAAAAAAACAAAAAACAAACAAAAAAAAAAAAACAGACACAGCCTATCTTTCACACACACACACAAAAATCCTGCAAGAGCCCTATGTAAAGAAAGTTGATCTCTAATCCTAGAATGATTAATCATCACTGCTACAGTCGTCATATGGTGCTAGCAGAGTGTTCTTTGATTAACCTGTTCCTATTTCTCTGGAAAGAAAAAAAGAAAATTGTTGAGCAAACACCTGAACATAATGCTGTTCCTGTTAAAGCAAGAAGTTTTCCATTGACTTTAAAGSAAGATGCATCAAGCTCTTACGAATACAGTATCCTAGAAGTAYTGGGTAAGGAGTAATGTGAAAAGAAAGGCAAGGAAGACCTGGTAAACAGGCTTCTTAGAGTGAAGTGGAATCACTGATCAGACTACAACAAGTCAGGCCTTGATTACACTAAAACTGCATCTTAAGGGAGAGGTCCATTGGTCTGTACACAGGCAGTGAGATGGTAAGTGCAGGAGGGCTTACAGTTCAACAGCTAGCAGATTAACATTGTGCCTAAACATCTCCACAGGTTTGATATCTACTTCCTTTTTAAACTCGATTGCACTTTGAAAGTTGAGATTGAATAGCAGTCTGACATATTATATTGATATGCAGTAAAGTCCTATATGCATACATGTGGCACTTGCACTCAGCTTGCAAAAATAAATAAAATAAATAAATAAAGATGTATGTACCTACTTTGACCTGAGGGTATGATTTTTTGTTCTTTTCACTAGAAGCACCAGGAAGTCCACCATGTGAAGGCCCTTCACATACGTATCGGAAACGAAAACCCCTCTGTGGAAATAAATAAAGGAAAAGAAACTTGAAAGCTGTTTGAAAACAAAACTATAGTGCATGTACACACACACACACACACACACACACTTGCCCAAACAGCCCACAAAAAATAAATCTCTGAAATGCTATCTGAACGCTAGTTAACAAAACATCGATAAACTGTAGCACCCAGCTGTTCTAGTCTCACTCTTACAYACAGCAGCAATAGGGATTTTGGGGCAGAGATCTGTGACTCTGCCCCACCCCCCAAAAAGGATAAAAATTAAAGGAAAGATAAAATAAGAGCAGATCTTCCCTCTGTCATAAGTGCTAGAGAGAGAGAATTGAAGCCAATAATAATCAGGAAAATACAAAGCATCATAGACAAAAGAGTATGGGGGGGGGACCGCTTTTTCCTTGTACAGAGTGAAAAAATGCAGCTTCATGTGAAAACTGCATCTCTGAGCAGAGTCCAGAAGAAGCACAAATGATCAGTGGACTTTGAATGACTGAGTTTTCATCTCAGCTACATAAACAAACAATTGAGTATATTTTGGGGGAACTGCAGGATACTAACAACCACCCTAGAGCACAGTTGTCCATTTATCACATATTTATTGAAAGGAAATAACATCCCCTCTGCTTTTACCAAGTAGTCTGAACAGTACAGAAAATGCAATTCTTAAGCAAAGGTATTTGGTAACTCTAATGAATCAAAATGTCAGAATATACTAACAGAGAAACATTTAGAAAACTGAAATGTCATAGAGTTACCTTTTAAAAAAAGAAAGGGAGAGCTTTCCAGAAAGATAAGCAAAAGAAGTATGAAGAATGGGAGAATGACATAAAATATTTTGCTTGTAAATTAAATTCAAGAAATTTAATGAAGACAGTCATGAAGACAGTTAAAAAGTTTCATAAAAAGTCTGGATGCACAATACTGCAACATCCAATTCTGAGGCTAGGAGAACCCCCCCCCATACACACACACCCTCAACAGCATCAGAGAAGCTAGCAAACATAAGGGAGCAAAGTGATCTTGTGTGTCCAAGAGAGCTCAGTGAGATTATTCTATGTAATTTAAGCTCAACTCTATTAAGCATAAAGGGTGAAAACTCCTACTGAAAAGGAAAGCCATCTAAGAAGGAACACAGAAAGACATTTTAATATCCAYTTAATGATGCTGTTACACATGGCCCCCAAACTTTGATTACTTTCAGACCTACTCCTCAGTCCTGCAATTTCTTGTTAAGTTCCTGTCTCATATAGATTTGCTAAGGTGCCAGGTCTGTCTGCACTGCACCGGTTAGTGTTGTATCCGTCATCAAGGATCATTCAGCTTCAATGAATTCAAAGAGTGTCGGCTGACAGCTAATGCCATGGTTCAAAAAAAAAATCACTCTAATCACTAGCCTMAATACCTATCTTGCTAAAGCATTTTGAGAACTTTCTCAGGCAAATGGAAAGATCTGGGTCTTAGATACCAACAGGACAAGAAACTAATCCTGAAGTACGTATCTTCTTTCCTGTGGTGAATTGAGACCAACTGTACTGCAAATGAAATGCCCAGTTGATAGGCTTGAACTCAAGTTGTCCAGAAAGCAGAGCAATCTCTGCAGTCAAGACATGCGTGAGACGACTCAGTCTCTCTTCACCTCATATGCCCTTGGGCTGGCAGACACAGCAGCTATTTGGGTGGCCTCATCCAGCTTCCTGCCATTCCCTGTGTAATCACACATCTACCACCTCACTCTTCCTAATCATAACTTTGTGCCTAGAATTATCACAAGCACAGTACACTGCCTGCAGATCACCCTTCCCAATGCTATCGGTGTTATCGATGATAGCACTATTGGCATAAACTGTTGCTCAGATGGCCACACAGCTGCTCTGCTGCAGGAGCTCATGGAGAAGTCATGCATGGAAAGGTTGGTTCCTCCTTAGCCAGTGCACACTGTAGGCTCAGCTATGCAAAGACACGGCCGGATTTGGGATGAACTAAAACAAGGAAGAGGTAGCATACTCTTCCAAGAGTTCAAAGTACTCTGCTGGCCCCCAAATTGCTGAGGCACCCCAATTCATGTAGGGATGCTCAGGTATAAACCTGTCCCTAGCAGGTATGTTCTCTACAGTAATTATCTTGTACTTGAATTGCATGAAGACTAACCAGTGCAATGGGACGAATCTGACATTGCCATAGCAGCGCGTTTGCTAYATGGTCACACTAAAGTTACATCCAAGCATTTCATCTCACTTTTCTTGAGTTATTCAGAAGAGCTAACCATGGCAAAAGGAATCTCAAAGGACAGCATGGAACCTGAAGGACAACAAATCAATTTCTTTATGATGCCAAAGCATGAGTCAAAATTTCCCATAAGTTTTGGGAACAGAATGAACTTACTTTATTTTTTATTTCACATCTTTCAAGAAATGTGGAACACATTCTATGTATCTTCCATTTTTGGTGCACTCAATTATGTTTCAACATACCAAGATACTTTAAAAGCCAGTTCAAATACGGGGATTCCATATTTAGCAAAACATTTTTAAAAACCCTCAGATTTTGGTGTCTTATGATGCTTACAGAGAGAAACAAAGATGAGAACAAAACAAAACAGCAAACAACTTAATCACAAAAGTGAGAGGAAAACCTGCTTATAGTTAAGTGCTGCATTTATTATTAAGTTCAACCTCTTCAGTGCTCTTCTATCTCATCTTAACTAATAGTTTATTCAAAGCTGAATATAGTGACATAGCTATCTTAAAGATTTTCAAAATGCAGTGTTGTTCTTACCTGTTTAGGCTGTTCTATGATTTGAAGATATGGTCCGTCTGCTAATATATAAGAAAGAAAAAAAGTCATAATRCAATTTCTATTACCATGGCACACAAGTTACAGGGGTAAAGTTGATGTCCTCAGGTATCTCAGGATAAAATTTTCGAAAGCATTTAGGCATCTTCAAAACTTGAATAAAATTTTAATAAATAACTTAATCACTTGGGAGTCCATCATTTCCAGCCTTCAATAAGACTGATGGGGTAAGAAGAGAAGGATTAACTTAATTCACGGAGGCTAATTTTAGCTCAGAGGGTCTAAAGGGGCAACTAAGACCACGGCTTAAGACTGTCAAGGGTAAGTAAGAAYAGGATCCTCCTCCTGCCACTGATGACAGCAGCCTGGCCTTCCTGAGGCCAAGGTTAGCTTTTGTACTCTGTATAGATGCTAGAGCCCAACAGTCTCTACTCCCAAACCTTTGGCTCCAGGGCTTCCTACCAACAAGGTGCTTTTGAAAATCTAGAGGCAGCCAATSAGAAGCACTGAGCCATGGAAATACAGGAGGAATTTAAGCTGTCTCAACATGCCCTAACAGTCAGGGCTGCTTAAAAAAAAAAAGGAATTGAGGAGCTAATCCATTTACATTCTTTTCAAAATTTCAGATGTTCTTTAAAACTATTATTCTCCTGTCCCTCTAAAACCACCAGACACACACTATTGGACTTCAGATGCAGACTTTATAATACGRTATCAATACATATGGTTATTCTCTYCTAAAATTCTGTTTGTGTCCTTCCAAGGAGGTCTAGCTTAAGCAACTTCAAGTCTTGCACCGTTCCCTGAACAGTGGCTAWCTTCACACCATAAACATCTCAGAATTTACCAGTTGAAACAACCTTTCAAGCAGAGCTTAAATTCTATGAGAACTTCACGCTACCAGAGCTAAGAATTAATCATCTGATCAAAGCTTAACTTCAACTCTGATCTTGTTTAGATTATTTACTTTGAAAAGCAAAGCTCTCAGGCCTATATGGTTGTGAAAWACCTCTTAAAATGCAAGCCATTCCTGAATCTGAAAAAAACAGTTCTCAGAGGTTTAATTTCTTTTGTGTTTCTCTCGATAGGCAAGGGGCAGGATTTTAATTTTGATGCTAAAAATGCAGTTGTTAACAAAGCAGATACCAAATGACWGCTTTGCTATAAATATCTATACAGTATATTGCCAGCTATGTCCCTGCTGGGATTATGCATGACCACTTATACCACACTAAAGATATTAATGCTAAGGAATCTAGCAAACTCACTGGGACACATGAAACCTCCAGAGCAGATCAGCCACAGCTATTTGGCAGAGCCTGCAAGTGTATGTAAAGCATACTGTACACTGCCAACATCCAGGAACAGATACGATCTGCTGCTGCACATCTGTAAGCATCACGCCATTCAGCTACGTTAACTATTCAGCCGCTTGGCTTGAGCACAGAGGTACATGCTTACATCAACACTTTAATCTGTCAGTAGGCCTAATGTTTAGTGAGTTTTTCAAATGGCAGAGAAATTCATTTATTTATAATTATAGTATGATTACATGTATCCTCCACTCCTCGGTAAAACTTCAGTTTCGTTTAACAGGTCTTCACTGAATAGGCTTCTCCCAAAACAGAAAGTTTTGATAAACATGCTAATAGGCAGAATCATCATTTTGCTATCAAAGTCAGCTAGCTCAACAACTGAATTAGCCTCATTCCAAAGTTTTACCATAAATACTTGTCACAGCAATTTTACATAAGAATATCTTTTATTTCCCAAGTCCAAYAGTTTCCTGTGAAAAGTAAACACTACTACAAAAAACCCCCCAAAACAAACCAACTGGAATAGCCACGTAAAAAACTTTCCCCCAAATGATATGCATATTCTCTTACATTAAAAAGCACAACAAAACATTTTGGACTTCAGAAAATTTTAATAGATGTAGGGCAATATTTAGGTTTACTATGTTTCTTTGGGTTCTTTTTTTTTTTTTTTTTTTTTTTTCTATAACATGGAATCAAGACAGCTGAAGCTGGGCTTGTGTGTCAATAAAATTAGGCTCCTTAAATGCAAAGTGTATGCTCAGAGGCCTCTAACTCTTTTCATGCTTTAGTCAGCCAGAATTTTCTACTTTAACAATTCAGAGGCCCTGCATCTTCTGGGCATTGGCAGAAATACTTCATCTTAAATATACCCTGTGTATCTCTACTCTCCGCCAATCCCCCGGGACAGTACCCATCAAGTAGGTATTCCTTGGCTGTTTTTCTCTTAGGAATTTATTTTCAAGGCATAYGTGTGGGATTAGAATCAGCACAAAATACTACTGCTCTCTTAAACACCAGCCAGAAAATTAAATGCTCTTTTATCCAACAACCAAGTGGTTACAGCAGACCTCCAAGATGCAATAGATCCAGGTACAAATCTTTCCTCAGCATGTGGGGTTTCAAACTCCTCAGAGAGGGATTTGTATGATAATGACATACAGGAAAGCTCAAGGGGAATTCACACCACAAAAATAATTTTGCCTTGAATGGTATTTGCGATTTAAGCACTGAAACACTCAGGACTGTAGTAACTACATGCCACTTGGGATAAAGCTTATAAAAAGCATACGAATTTATTGATAGACAGAAATCAGAATATCTTACACACTAATACAAAGAAAGTACAAAAAGAAAGGGTACTATGTAAGCATATAAAAACAAATTAGATGGTCTATTAACATTCAGCCAGATTATGTGAATCACATACTAATGCATTTAAAATCAAGTTTTGTAAGGTCTTATTTTACCCTCTGGTTTTTGTGAATAAACATTTTCTCTTTTACTATAACTAAGTAATTCTCTGATATAGCATAATGGATCTTTCCTCACAAAGCACTACAGTTAAGCTGTCCAGTTTTCTTCTGAAATACACTAAAAAAGTGCATTTTGTGAACTAGATCAGAGTAACTGAGCAGAGAAGGCACTCTAATGCAAAGCACTTAATTATACCAGAAATACTATTTTAGAATAAGTCAGCAACACTCAAAGCGTCTTTCAAGCACAAATGGCGTATTATGTTGACTCTAAAAAGGATTTTACTTAGCATTAGATTTCCCACAGCTGTCTTCACTGGATTCTGAACACTTTCCAGAAGTACCTCAGACAGCCTGCCTAACATCTGTTATCTGTGGTTCATTTTCGCTCTCTCAWCCTTTCCTGAAGCAGGGGAGAAGGGAAGCGTTCAGTGAAGTGTTTTGCACAGGGACGTTCTGAATTGTTTGTTTGTTTTTTTATCAGTAGGCACGTCTGGTCTGAGCAGATAGCAGGTAAGCTGAAGATACACACCTTGTAAGAAGAACTAATTATGACAAGATTTGGGACCAACTTTTGTACCTCTGTTCCAGGCTGGGATCAGCCCCAGGAAAGTTTTTTGCTGCAAGTTCTTGTTTAACAAGCAACCACCTTTTGAGCATTACACAACTACAAGAAGGAACAGCACTTAATGCACAGCTTATGTTCTACTTTTGTCCTGGAGAGAGGCTGAAGCATCATACACTCACAGAGCTGGCCTCTACATAGGAATGAATCACAAGATTGCCAAGAGCCTAGTTTTGACATGAGAATTCCTCATGATTTGCCTGGTACCGCTGTACAGTCAGGATGGCTGTGAAATGCAATTAAACCCTGGAGGCCTCCAGCCTGGAGAGGGTTTGGTGCAGGCTGCCACATTTTGGTATGAGGCCTAACTCCTTTCAGTGCTTCCTTTTCTGTCTTCTCGTCTCACCCACCACAGACCAACTCACGTCCCACTGCCTCCCCTCCAGCCTGAGTCACACTCCCACTTCCTCACATCATCTTCAACTGCTACATTTCTTCATTTTCCTTCCTGCCTGAGTCAGAGGCTCTCCTGCGTCTCAACACTCCCACCACTTACGTTTTAATTCCTCTGTACAGGCCTCACCCTGCACTCACCTCACAAAGGAGGACCCATCTTTGGTTCGTTCTTCTCATCACAGCAAAGTCAAGGGAAAAAAAAGGATCTATGATGCTGGTGGGATATTCCTGCAAGACTGACAGCACTGCAGGACTGGTAGGGTTCCTTATCTAACAGCTTACCTGAAGCAGTTCATTTTAACCTGTAACCAACTGTGGTCAAGTACCCCACCTACACCTCCTCTCTGGAAGCGTGTCCCCAATACAAGCAGCTGTATCGCATCTCACCCTTGAAATTCAGTGTGCTGTCTTGCTCTGTGGACACAGATGAAATYGCTCACAGCCTCCGGGCCTTGACTATGAGACCCAACACCAATCCTCTCGCATCCAGCCTTGGCAGTGGTACCTTGCCACTAAAAGCTCAGGCTCTAGATTCAGAGTCTTATCCTTCCTAAAGCCTACTGTAACATTTGCACATGATCCCCCTCAGGGCTCCACCCTTGCAGGAGCACCCTCTTGCGTTTCAACTTTGCGGTGTTTAATGCATGACTTTTAGCAGCACACAGGCTTTGCTTAACTTCTCTCCTCCTCCAGTTCACTCTTCAGAACAGAAGCGTAGAAGATCCTGGGGAAAAAAAAAAAAAAAAAAAAAAAAAAAAAGAAGAAGAAGAAGAAGCCACACACAGATCTTGCCATGCCTTAATGCCTTAGAGGACTACGGCCATGCAAAATGAATAACGATCTCATTTTTGGCAATGGTCAGAGCTTTCTTACCACCCCTTCTCCTTCTGTGCCTTTCCCATTTCTCAACAGCAGCCATTGCAGAGCTGCACAGAAGAGGTTAAGGAAACAGCAGAAGTAAAGAATCACTAGAAAACTGTAATTTCAGCAGCCTGCTGGCAATACTTTTCAGCTGCTGATGGCCCTGCTTCAATTTTACAGGCTTAACTCTGCCTGCCATAAAAAAATAAGTTTTAAGCTGCATCTATGCCAACAGCTGAAGGGTTAGAACAGAACCCTTCAAAATCAGAATAATTAAGCAGCTTTCACAGATATGTTCCCAAAGCCATCTCTAACCTGCACACAGACTGCTGTATGTTGTATGGTTGTCAATGATCTTGTAGAGCAAGGAGGAAGTAAAAAACATCCAAAATTATAGAACCATTTGCTCAGAGCTCTGCCCATTTCCTCTGCAATTTAAGGCATCACTTTGTCCCTCCACTAAACAGTGCATATCATACCAATGTGTATCTGCTTTTACACCCCCTAAATAAGCGCTATGGATAATGCTCCATCCATCTTCATCAAGGATTAGTACCTGCCTAGGTGTATTTCCCAATGAGCCAAAGAACAGTTCRACTTCATGCCACACTGCCCTTGGGTGAGTGGTGTTTCAAACACGTAGTTCAGTCCTGCAGTTTGCACTGTTATGGCACTTGCTATAAATACATCCTTTTGTCACCAAAGCCACACAGAGATTACTTCTTTTTCTAAATTTAAATGTAGAACTTCAAACAATTAACTACAACAGCTTTAGAGCCAAAATAACGAAGCACTAACCATAGTTTTTACTCAAAACTGACATAATTGAGACAGAGAAAGAAGTGAGCAAAGAGACTTCAACACTGACAACCACACAGAGAAAGTCCTTGTCCTGTCACCTCAACGGTTTTCTGCTATTACTGTAAATAATAATGTAAGAGCAGAACATCTATCACCAAAAAGTCCCCAAATTCCCCAGCTATTTGTTGATTCAGCTACACTAGTATAATACTGCAATTGACAGTTATATATTAAACCTGCCTGCCAATGTAGTAAGTCAGATAGTGTGCATTTATGAATGCAGAGACAGAAAAATGTAGGCACAACACCAAATCACGAGCAATAATCAATCTCTTTGGTTCTTCAGGTTTAAATCAGCCAACTGTACTAAAGAAAAATCCTTTCAAGAATACTTATTCCACCTTCTCCACATCTTACTGAGGGTACTTTCGGAAAGTCCCATATGAAATTTATAAGTGGTCTTGTTGTATAAAAAGAGGTAATTTGTTCCTGCTTGAAAAAAATAAAATACAACTCCTGCTTCAAATTATCAGATTACCTTACAACTAAAGAGCTAGTCCACCATAATGACGTATCACTGATTGAAGCAGTGCAGGAGCTGAGTATTACAGTGATACTACTCCAGAAACAAAATCACTATAGCAAAGTTAGATGGCACTGAAGTGATCAACCTTTTCTGAAACTTAGTCATAAGTTTTTGTTTGTTACAACCTCAAATCCACCCTCCTTTATTAGATTTCATTTTGTACACAGGAAACTCAGCACTTACACTGCAATAGTAGACAAGAGCAGTGCCATAAGAAGAACAAAAAAGAAAAGAAAAGAAAAGAAAAAAGGCAGTTTMTATGCAATTTTCCAAATTAAGGGCATAGCTATATTTAGCCCAGAGTACTACAGTAGTTTTCTGTGATTGCAGATCTCAGTGAATTCTTGACCCCCCACATAGTTTTAAAAACAGCTGTTTTCTAGTTTAGACAGGACATATATCTGAAAATCAGCTTTGTATATCTGAATAATTTGTACGGAACTAGTCTGGTGTGAGGATTACAAAGTAAGCTTAAACGGTATGTGTAAAAAGGATATCATTATGGGGGTATCAGAGTTCCAATAACCACATTTGTCCCATAGAAACTCTGGAGGAACACTGAAAAAGCTGGCATGCACTGCACAAGCCTTTTAATCTTAAGCAGATTAATTTTACTGAACAATTTTATCTGTGTTAATAAAAACACACTGCAAACAAATGATTGCAACATTCATTTGTTGGACACTAGTCGGTATTTGTCAAGAGCTTTGCTCATCAGGATAAAAACTTACCTTAAAACATAATTATCTGTACCATATGTGCTTCCTGATCCTTCCTCATTACTATTCAGTCAAGAAAAATGAAGTATAGCTTAAACCAGGAAACTCTAGAACAGTAAACAACCCCCCCTCCTTTTTTAAAATCAGCACTTATTTTTACATTAGGGTGGAATTTTACCTTTAAGTGAAGCAAAAGGCTCACTGCTTATTCCATTTTACCCTTCACACCTTACGTTCCTGTCAAGCATACCACACCTCAAACAAAAGTGATTTTGCATTTTCAACAAAGGAAAGTAACCTGCAATACACAAGACACCAGGTACTTCCTGATACATCACAGACTTGAATCAACAAGAGAAAGTTGCCATGTTGAAAAATATTCATATCTGTATTGGAGATAGTAAGAAAAAAATATGAAAAGTCTCTGGGCTACCTCATTTCAAACAAAGAGTACTATTTAAAAAGACATTGAATAACCAAAACTAGTCCAAGGTTGACCAAGCAGCTAATAGTGGCTAAGATATAATATTTTTCTATTCTGCATTCCCATCCTGGCACTATACTGGAAAGAACTGAGTATTAGATTTTTGTAGAATACTATTTGCTTCTTTTCAGTGTTTAGTGGTAAAATCTAACTCTGATCTTTCAAATAGAGTGTTATTATTCAGGAAATTGACAGGTACTTCTAACATCAGACTGCTCTTTTACAGGAAACAGAGAGGTCACTGAGAAGGAAAAGCAGATGCAAATGATACAGGAAGCTGAATATACCTTACACTTTATTAGTGAAAAACAAGCACCTTAAGAATTTTTAAAACAAATGAAACACTGTTGGAGAAAAAAATAGAAAAATATGTTGCACTCTGCAAACTGGCAATTCAAACACCAGAGGTTGTTGAAGATGGAAATTTAGGGGAAAAAAAAACAAATAAGTTATAAAAACAGGTCACGCAAAGTTGCTTGATCACTTAAATCATTTAACTGATTGAAACTTTCAGTTTCCGTACAAGCCAAAAGAAAATTGGATTTGTCCCACTGTTGAAACTGTTATGAGGGAAGGTAGAGATGTTTAAGGATGTAATAAAAAGTCAATCCAAATTAATTCTGGCTGACAACTTTGGGATACAGTATTATGAAATATAATATTGTAAACAAGCCTCTGGAAAGAATTCCTGCACAAAAAACAAACTGGAAGGAATGGCAGGAACAGTACCATAATCAAATAACAACAGCTCCTACCTGTTCGTAGTGGTAAGTCTGAAGTGATGTAACTTGTATTATTAAATATTGCATTCATTCCCATAAGCTGATCCATTGCAAACATCTATATTGAAAGAAAGTTCACTCTTATTACTGGATAAATAAATAATTTCATAAAGCATTTTTCAATAAGGAATTTCAAAGCTCTCTGCAAATAATGAGACTCTAACCACCCCAGTGCTGTACGTAAACATTTTTAATCTATTTTACAGGTGGATGAACCAGATCTCAAGGGGTCCTGTGCACCAAGTCATCTCTGTTTTAATGGTTTATCAACAGTACTGCTAGCAAACCTGACAGCACTGACCATATTTCATTGGTATTATGTGACTGCACTGAACTCAGCAGTTCCTAAGCACACTTTTTGCTTGCATGCACCATCAGCTATATACTTAAAAAAGCTTAGATCCTAAGATCTTCTGAAAATCTGATGCTAGATGTCTTGCCCAAGGCCTTGCTGAGAATCAGTGAATTTTCATTTACACCTCTGTAACTTAACCCCACCAAATCAGATTACTTATTTAGTTATATTTAGAAGCTCTAATGCCAAAAAAAGAAAAAAAAAGTATCACCAGATTACATTTTAATTTTTGTTTTGAACACTAACATATCTTAAGCCACTATAATTGTTGCCATGTCTAAATCTATCTTCCTCCACAGTGGTGCAAGTGCAAAACAAAATCTTCTCCTTTAGGAAATGAGAGTAGAGATGATTTCTCTGTTGGAATCTTTCATTCGAGTGCCGTTCTTGCAGTACAAATGAATCATAGTGACCTAATAACATCTGGATCAATGAAGAGCTTTTGAGGMGCTAAGCCTACTGATCTGCGTGAGCGAAGGAACATTTTAGTCATCAATGTCAAAGAAAAATCTCACCAATAATGATAGAGAGGGGCCTTTTAGCACATCATTTTCATATCAAGTCCAGTGCCCACCATGAAAGGAATTTCAGAATAAGTGTCACAGACAGACAGCATTTCACCATGGCAAGGCACTTTACAAGTCACACAAAGCACTGCCTTCAAGAAAAAAAAGATAGATMCCTCAAAACTTGATTCCAACTAATAACTAGAATGCTTTTATATTATCATGATGTTATACACAGGAAGTGACATTGCAATACACATACGAAGAACCCAACACAGGGAGCTAGGACAGAATACAAGGATTTTGAAAATATACAAATCCACTTACTTGGGGATCAGACACTCCCATAATATAGGAATCTTCTCCTGCCATTTTAAGTCCTGAAACACAAAAGCATGATCAGAAATGTTATATTTTCCACGCACAGCAGTACAGAAAACAGCAAAATGTTAGAGCTAAAATCTCCATCTCTGATTCACCTTATGTTACTTATAACATTAATGACTTCCGAAATACTCCTAAAATTCCCCAGGATTTGCAAGGAATAGGACAAGACAGGCTAAGTCTAGGATTTTCCACCCTCTGCTACCATGCAACTCAGAATCCCAGCCAGAATCCTGGAGTCAACATTTATTGCAACTTCATTAAAATCAGGAATTCACTTGTTTCTATCTTTGCCCTGAATATTCTGTTCTAGCAGTTTAGGTAAAGCCTCTACCATAGTTTAGCAAAAGCAGGATTGTTCATTTTTATACAATAAAAAAGACTTCAAAGCACACATGAATTAATCCCAGCAGTTGTCTTGTGAAGTACTATTGCACATGAGATTAAAAAAAAATCTAACATTTTTTTTATTTAAATAAAAAGGCAAACACTGAATAATTTTGGACATCTTTACTTCCAGAGGTCCAAAAGTGCTTGCCAACCACACATCTTTAMTGTTAATGATGCTTGTTACGGATGCACAACATCCATAACGCTCTACCACAGGTCTTCATGTGCTAGGAAATTTTATCCTGGCTTATTTTTCCCAGGGCCATAACRACAAACCAGTAGCAGAATGTGAAACTATCTTAAAAATTTACTAGGTCTGTTATATGAGATGCACGTTATTTCTTTTCATTTAAACATTGTTAAAAGGATGTTAAAAGGACTTCATTTACGTTGCTCTTACTAAAAACAGTTTTTCAAGGAAAAAATTAAAATAACTGTAGTCCCTATTTTAAGAGATTCATGTGTTTGCATACATGCAGTCACTAAATAAGGGTAATAAAATAGAAAGACGTCACTGGCTTTTATTTTCCACTACAGTGAATATGAACCATGTTTTCCAAAAAAGAAAAGTGAATTATGAAAACCTGCTGCCTAATGCGAAAGACTGTGGCAAGCCATCAGTAAATGAGTGAAGAAAAACTGAGTCACTAYGAACCCTCTGCAGGAATTAGAAAGGCAAATAGCAGAAAGAAAATTGTAATACTCAGGTACTTCACTCTGACAGAAGCTCAACTCAGCTTGTTAACAAATTCCAAAGATGGCATAGGGCCAGCCTTCCCACACAAGTAGAAAAAGAAAATTTAAAACAGTGAAATAGGAGACACTTAATACACATCTGCCTTCCAGGAAAAGTGGTCCATGAAGATAAAATTATTTCTTAACTTAGAAAATAAACACACTCTCCTGTCTACAATTCAATTTTAGAGAGAAATATTTACTAGAAAATTTTTAATTGCAATATTTGAGCAAGTATCTAGTAACTGGACATAAAGTCTCAGCCAAAAATGAATAGCAGACGTAACAAGTAGCCACTGTCATCTGAGCTGTACTTCATCACCTAATACCTCAGGAATTTAGCAATGAAAAACGTACCAGTCAACCTTATTACCTCACAAGCACATTCTCCAAAACATTATTTTCATTAATGATTTGCTATTACTATCAATCTTTATGAAAAAAGCCAATGTACAAAGCATTTATAACAAAACCTTCACTGACATGTTTTTATTTGCCATTTTTGTTCCCTCCAAAGCATATAACCCTCCCCACCAACTACCCAGCCATCAAAACCACTAAAAAAAAATAAAATAAAACTTTATTTTGTGGCTTGCACTCCCCAGTTAAAGGTATAGATATTATGGAAAACAATCTGAAGACCTCCATATTTTTTAGGAAGCGTCAGAATGACCCCACCCGACTGATACACACGGATTAACTAACTGTGAGTGCAGATGCCAGATTTCTTTTGTGCAAACAGAATAAAAACTGGCCTTAAGGTCTTGTTTTCTGATCTCTCATCTTTAATCACTTAATATTTCATGAGTCACAACCAAAACTATGTTCCAAAATACCTAAAATACCTAGATAACACAATAATTACGCTTATTTGGAGAAGAAAGGTTCTAAGGAGCATTGTAAGATCAGTAGCATCTGCCCACTTGCCAGTATGCTAAATCCACATTTCTTTGCAAGTTTTGAACAAAGCATCTTGCAAGTTTTTCTGTAAGCCCAATAGGATAAATTTAATAGCATATTCTACCATCCTTGCTCTACTATAATTTATCAGACTGCATTACTCTTACTTCAGCAGAGCTCTGTGGGGGGAGCAGTTTTCACACCTTCTATGTCTCCTGGTCACATTTACAATTTTGTGATATGTAACTTAAACAAAAAAAGTAGAGAGTATTTCTGAAGCCTGTTCATTTAAAGGACTTTTATATTTCTGCATGGATTTTAATTTTTAATATCACCTATGCTTATCTGAATCAGTCCTCCAAAATCTCCTCACCAAAACTGTCATTTCTCTTTTTTTTGGCTGATGCTATGAAGGAGAACATCATAAAAGCAAAGCAGCAGTCGTTAAAGAAGGAAGTTACACTCCATAGAAGCAAAATAGCTTGCTGTATGTTGAGCAGTGGCAGTAGGTATRTACTAATGAGTTCGTAACCAGGTATTAAACACACTGTCTGGCACCAAAAGTATAGTTCTCTTACTTGATCTCTTTCATGTTCAATAACAGCCAAGCAATGGTTGGGGGAAATGCTAGAGCCATTCTCTCTTGCTTGAAAGCTAAACCAGTGTATTAAAAGCACATCGATGATTTAAATGCGCAAACATATGGCTTGGTGTATGTAAACAGACACTTGACTGCCTTTTCAGGGCCTAGATAAAAATTAACCCAACAATTTAAAATGTCCCTTCAAACTGACTGAAAACATTCTCAGTTTCAATGTATGTTTTCTCTCCTATTTCAAAGCAAAACAAATGACAAAAATGTTCCAGGAATACTACCTCCAAAATCAATTTTGTTTGTTTAGGATTTATTTAGTTAACATATCCTTAAGCTGCTGCTTCCTACAAAATAAATGGGGCAAATTCAGAAAGTGACAATAACATGGTAAAGAAAAAATAAACTTGTAGAAAAACAGTGTAACACTAGAGACAGCCTAATACTAACTGTATTCATCTTTAGTTGTCCTCTTCCTTTATTAYTTGAATTTCTAAGCATTTTCCCTACAGGTATTAACTGGTAAGATTAACATCTACTAGGAGTAGCTTTGTTCAGTCTTCCCTTGTGAAAGGGTTACGTGAGCTGTACTTTGGGTCACCTAATGTTTTCTCCAAGCTACCTTTTTTGCTGTATGCAGCTTAGAGATGTCAAGTCAAAACCACATATTCCCCATTTGAAGATGATTGGGATTAAAACTGTTTTGTGGAAGTTTCTGCTACCATATGCACCTGGCTCCCATACAATTTTAAATTCACAGACACTCTGTTGCAAACTTTCACCTACAAAGAAAAAAAAATACCCCTACACCTACAGGCCAGAAACAACCATGACAGTCTACATCCTGGAAATCCTCTGAATTCTTTCAGATTTTGGAGTACAGGAAATTAAGCCTTTCAACTCAGTATTCTTTACTATGAAAATTCAAGGGTAAGCGATGTAATACCATTTAGCTTCTAGCACTATGGAAAACCCTGAAGTCCAGCTAAATTTGCCCAGAACAGTACAGTTCTGCCTTCTACGGAACTGTGTGTGCATATGTCTGTCTGCCCATGCATGTGTGCACACTATTCCTTTGTGCCCACAGCAGATGAGTTACCTTTGTGAAAAAGTTTTTTTTTTTTAAAAAAGACAACATTTTGCAATTTAATTTGGTGTTAATTTTAGAGTTATGCTATAGTAAGATAGAACAAAAGTCAAAGAATCAATTAATCAAATCAACAGATAAATGTAGTTACTTCTACACAGATGGAGGATGGCAGAATTGTACCAACCTACACTACCAACCAAGGGCAAGGGCACTCAATGGTAGTTACTTTGCATCACTGCTCTTCATTAATAACCAAATAATATCGGGTAAAGTCACCCACAACTAGAAGTACACAGGTTCATTTATTGTAATCTGAATACTCTTTTAAAGTCTTCTGACATAAAAGCTACAAACGGATCAGGTGTTTAAAATGATAATGTCACACTTCACATAGGAATGCTTTTACTCGGGAACAAGAAATCTCGTTTCTGCCTGCCTCAATAATTTGATTTCAGATCTCCTCTCTACTGCTTTCCAACACCCACTACATCTAACTGCCTTTTAAAACAAAATAAGATACTCTTCTCTAAACAATTTCTGTTAGTCCCTGATTTCTTGAAGGCCAGTTCCTTCAAGAGAATGTTCCTCTTCATCTTGCAGCTTGAACTTTGACAAAGTAGCAAAACATTTTCCACTTTGAGAGCAGTATCCAACGTGATGCACGTAACAAGGAACGGAACTTTCTCCTATTACCTTTCTACAGACCAGCAGAACCTGGACCAAAACCAGCAAATTTCTTCAACCGGGAGACATCAAATTTTGATCTGATTCAGATACTAACATTCCAGCTATTTCAGAAAACTCTTACAGATACCTTCTCATCCAGCAGCTGCATGCCTTTTAAAAAAGTAAAAAGATCTTAAGCTTCCTGAACAGTACATACTAACAAATTAGGAAGATCTCTTATCCGTCCAACAAGGAAATGAAATAATTTGAATATTACCTCAAACAGTTGCAAAAATAACTATGCTTCAGTCTCCCAAATCTATCTATTCACGTTATTTATGTTTTAAAGCTCACTTAGAGACGAAGCTAACAGTTCAAACAGGACCGAAAAAAAACATACGCTTCCTTTCTCAGACTTTCAAAGAATGACATGGCAAGCAGGTATCTACTTCTAATCTGTTATTTGAATATGAGTGTAAAATAGTACGCAGTTTTGAGAGATGAAGGACAGTATCACCAACTTCTCTACCACAAAGATCTGCTTCATCATAAAGAGGGTGACAGGTGACAAAAATTGCTAATAGCCACTCATCTCTCTAACTTTCTGTATCTAGAATCTAGCTACACAAAATCAAAGCATGTAACCTAATGCGACACAATACCCTAATGATATCTGCAGAAAATAAATGCAGACCATCAGCACAAGGGTATCTGCCTGCTGCTGTGTTTCAAAATAAAAGTGTCAACCTATCCTTCCAAAACTTGCCCATTATTTTAAACTAGTTCAATACAAGAATTAAGATCAGGACAGATTAATATTTTACAGGAGAAAATTTAAGTTATAACACAGAGTGGATTAACAGGACTGTACAGAATTAACCCATATTCTACAAAAGGTAGACCAAAAATATGTATGTTAATAGATTATGTCTTCTGAGTAGTAAAGATCATTATACTTCTGAATTGAAATTACTCTGCCATTTTAAAGGAATTTCTGTATTAAAGGACATCCATTTTTGATTTTATGAAATATTTTTCATAAAATATCAACCTCTTCACCTTTCAAGGTTGGGATTTAGAAAGCAAATGTGGCCTCAAGAAAGAGAAACACAACTACTACACTTCAACTGACTATGTATTTTGAAAGCAAGACTTCCTAAAATTTTTTTTGGCATAGAGTAGTTCTTCAGGTTTTGTTTTTTTGATTTACCTTAAGCCTTCCCGGGAATTTACTTGTTAAAAAAACTGCATTTTACTGGACATTGAAAAAATGGAAAACATGAAATTTATTGTGATTACACTCTTAGCCAGCTTATTTTGCTTAATAAAAAGAGAGCTCAATAGGGAAGAACAAAAGGTAAAGTTTTTTTTTTTTTTTTTTACATATTATATCAGAATTATGCTACACCATGACTATGAAACATGGCAAACTATCTATACACCAAGAATGATATTTTTATGATAGGTATCAAGTCCTCTGAAATCCTGTAGCAGCTATGAAATCTTGAGGTAGAAACAGTAACTGTTTTACTGTACAATCCCTACAAAATATGTTACCTGGTGTCTCTTCCTTATTTACCAGATTCTCTAGTTACTTCTTTTAATGATAACTACCATCTTTGAGCCTCACTTTCCTCTCTTTGCAAAACGTAACCTGTATGTGTATAGGCAAAATTGTTTTAGACCAGCATTTCCAAATGGGACTGCAGGGAATAAACTCTGTAACAGCACACAGACAAGGAGGCACTGCGAGTGTGAGGTCAGGGCTGGAAACAGGGTAAGAGCCATGACAAGAAGATTTTTGGCTAGAGAAAAGAGCAGGCTGCTCCAACAGAAGGACAGAGATGCTAACCCAGGACACTCACTCTCAGCTCCTCATCACTGCAGTGCCTCCTTCAGTCAGGACCACTGCCCACCCTCTTCAATACTCGGCCTGTTTGCCTTAGCTCTGGTCACCTCTCTGCAACTTCATCCAGTGCTTTGTTTCCATTATTTCACCTGTAATGTAGTACTTTTTCCCAAGATACAATCCATGAGAGCACAGCTCCAGGGCAAGAAGCTGAGAAGCAAAATATATTCTGAGAGAGGCAGAAGCAAAAAAACAGTATTTGAGAATAGCTATTTTCTACCTTTGCACAAGATAGTAGCCCATAGATACATAGCCTTAGATCTTTCAAAGTACCAGAACAGACATATGAGCTGGGTCGTGAGCCTACAACAGTTACATTGATAAGACCTATTTTTATAATTTGTGCATGGTCTTCTAATCACTTTACATTTTAAGGCTGAATAAAAGATKTTTTTTATGGAGGAAAAATAAATTTCATGCTTGTAAAAAGCAACATAACAACGGTAGGATCATTGTACTGGCAGGACTCCAAACAGTTACTGGTATTTTGAACACTTACTGTCCAAACCTGCTTAAAGCAGGTCTACTCAGCCAAGATGTAACAGCTGTTAGCTACCAGCATCTTGTAGTCCCATCACTGTTGTCACTGATAGAGCTGCTACAGAAAAGAAAACAACACTGGAAGAGAGCGTAGAGATACCCCCCCCACACACCAAATACTAATCAAGAAAAATCTTAATACATAGACAGTTTTAATAATGGTCATTTTATTTTCATTGTTCTAAAATACTCATCTTGTTTGGATTGATCCTAATAAATTATACAGTTTTTGAACTCTCTCAGCAAAAGTTAAGACTGGACCAAACATTTATCATTTGAATGGATAGTGTCCTGAGGAACAGTCTGAAAAAAACTGGGAAGATGCAAGCTATATGTATGTATGCACGCAAGCACACACGCATACACTTTTCTTTGAAAAATACACATATTTAATAAATATTTAACATATAAATATGCTACAGTCAGCAGTCCCCTGGACTCTTCAGACTAGGAGATCATATAAGAGATGACAGACAAATACAGTTTTCTGAAAATTGAAAAGCAGACAGAACAAAAAATATAAAGAAACATCATGTATACTTTTGCTCTAGTTATTGCTATGAATTTTCTATTAAACAGCAAAGAAAAAGCATTTTAAAACCCACAAAAAGCGATTGCTAACTCGCATAAGCTGACAAGGAGTCATTTCATCTGTGTTTTCTGAATGGACGTTAATTCATTGCAGAAACTGACTTGAGATTTTTCTCTTTAAATGTTACAAAACTATTACTACTCCTTCTCCCCCCTACGGCTTCAATACCAGTTTTTCATTTTGTTTTATTTTGAGGAAACTGTATTCTCAGTATAAAACTCAACAATGCTCAATTTATGTAAAAGAAATATACTGAAGTTGGTTAAAAAWWWTTTTTTTTTATTTCCTTCAGCTACCGCTAAGAAGTATAACTTCTGAATAAAGATACCTGCATAATTCCTCAATATATGCGAGAGAAAAAGTTTGTACAAAGAAGCATTTTTATCAAGAATATTACTTTTCTCAGCAGACTCTCTCACTTGTCGTTAGACTGCTGCAGCTACAATAAAACTACATAACCCAAAATGACAGTATAATGCCATTTGTTTTTCTGATATACCTACACAAATTGCCTCTTCTTGTTACTCATTAAGTCTGCTTATTATTTCCTSTTGGGTGGAACTTGGGAGTTCTGGCTGTGTATTTTTAATAGTAAAAAAAATGCTGAGGTTAAAGTTTTAAAATATTTTCAGTCCAACACACATTATTGGACAGGAGCTGCAGATTCTATGAAAATAGAAAAAAAATACTTACAGAGGAAATTGAAATTGATCAGAAATATTAAAGAAAGATTTTAAGAGAGTGAGATACTTTCAGACAGAACTGTTAGGTGCAGAATTCTTGTAGGAGATCTAGAACCARATTTATTATACCAGATAACTAGTGTATGTAAATAAAAAATCTCTAGTATGAGGAAATGTATTTGGCAAATAGTAACTATACTAAATGGGTGGCTGTTTTCTTGAGTATCTTTATGAAGGGATTTTTTGTACAAGTGTTCTTCTTTAAATACCAAAATAGTGATGCAACATGAGAAGAGGATATTCTAAGTTGCCCTAAACATATAAACTGTTTTTCCAGGTTATTGTTAGAATTACATGAGAACATTTTTATCAAAACACATTTAAGACAACTTAAACAAAAGGAATAAACAATACTCAAAAGTGACAAATACATACTCCGATGTACATAAAATGCTAAGCACACAAAGTTCGACACAGCAAAACAACTGAAAAACTGCAATATATTGTAGCCACAGAGGGTGGTGATGTTACTTGAACTAGAATGAATATCACTTTAAAATGCTTTACTTTTTGGTACAGGCTAAAGAGAGTCACTGGATGTTCCTTGAAATAGTTCTAGTTTATACAAGGTAGGTCATCAAAGTCAAATTCTAACTTAGAAAGCACACACGTGCCATTTCATAAGCCTTAAATAAAATGACACAGGAGTATTAAACACCAAGTCTTCTCCTTCTTTTGAAGAAAGAACAATGTTTCTAAACAGCTGAAAGAGACAAACACAAGACTGTAGAGGTGCAGTTCTAGTTAGGTTTGCTACACTGTGCAGGTCCTGGCGTGTTATGGAAAGATGCAGCTCCCCTCACCCCCCTCATTTAAGGGGCAACAGCTCCTACAGCTGGCTCAGAGAGCACCAGAGGCTGTTACCACTGCAACTATCAAGTCAGCCAAGGGACTCTCAGTAGCCTTTTGCTTGCAAACAGCTGCTGAATATGTAACGTGAGATAAACAGTCCAGTACCATCAGACAGTAGGCCCATATAGGTAAAAGAGCACAGAGCACCATTACAGTATACCAGAGAGCTCTGATTTTGAAGGTTTTCAATACTACTTTACCTAGGGTTTAAATTTAAAGGTGTGAAGCAGGTCATAGGTTACTAAGGTTTAATTTGACTGTGTTTTATAGAGCAATAGCAAAATTCCTCTCAGTCATAACTTTCTGCAGTAATCTATTATATAATAAAAAATATAGACTAACACCAAGACTAGAAAAAATATCTGCTCACTTTATTTTTATTTCATTTGCATATGTTAAAAATTGTCCATAAGTTTGCTAGCAGACAGAAGTATGATATATATATATATATATAAAAGCCTCTGACCTACTTGTTCTTGATCTGTTGATACCAGTAGTTTGCTTTGAGGATTGAATGAAATACATAAAGTATTTTAGCTTAGCTAATTTTGTGTTTTAAAAGAAGACAAAAATTGGCACTGCTTTTCACAAGAACATAAAAGCTGAAAGGGGAAAAATACGCTAGGTAAAAGCAATAGAAACTTCCTCCCAACACACTGTCTGTAAGCTCCACCTAAGCAATAGACAAAGGATTTTACTTTGAAACTAAAATCATTTGAAAACATCTTCTAAGGCCTTACCTCTGAAACTGTCAAAAGTGCTTCCACAAAACATACAAGCATACATTTAAATTAAAACACTGAAGAGGACCCACTGAATGATTTCTGTGCCCAAAATGAGATGCAAACTTAAGTGCCTGGCTTACCTCAGGGCACAATTAATGACAATTGTAATCATGATGTTATCAATGTAGAACTTTTTAAAAAGCTATGCAGCTCATTTAATGGACATAAAATTACAACTTCCACTTCCAAGGTACCTGGGTCAGAGCTGACAGTGACCAAGATCAGAATTGCTCCTATCCATTATCTAACTCAGAACATTTTCTCTTCCTGTTTCATGCCTACATTATTCTGTCATAGAGAACAAAATAAAAACTACCAATATGTCGAAAGAAAATCCAAAGAAGCTAAATTTAGAATTTTCTTTAGTTGCCTAAGGAAATAAATACAATCTTCTCTTTTAAGAAAAATACTTCTGAATCTAAAGTTGCCAAACATTTACAGCAGCAAAAGGTAGAAAATTTCAGTGAGTAAATTTTGGAATGATCTATGAAAACATACAACAACTAAGCAGAATCTCTGAAGACTGTAGATTTTTCTGACCAAAAATGTCAATTAGACATTCTTTCTTGAAAAGGGGGATGAAGGGTGAAAAGAAAAAGACTTTCTTTTTTCCATCTGCTAGTTAATATTTCAGTTTAAATTATTTAACAGTTGTTGCACTTATCTCAGCACTGACTTTCCTTGAAATCTCCAGGTATTCCCTCCGTGGCAGATCCTGATAATTTCAGCATAAATGTCACTTAAATTACTGAGCCAGGAAAGTTTAAAGAAGCTAAGAATCTGCCTCTGTATAGTTACAGGATGATTTTTCCTCTTTCATTTTCTCAACTGAACTGTGGTTCTCTTCAGTAATTACAAAACATTGCAGATAACTAAGATGTCATTCTAATGCTTTCATAAAATGGGCAACTGCATTCTCTCTCGAAATAATAAAAATGTGTCTCTAAAGCAGAAATATATTCTGACTAGCATATTATTTCAAGAGCTCTGGAATATCAATAAAACAAAGACCTACATTTTCATTTGTGTTGTGTGAGCTTGACAGTGGTGGTGTATGGTCGCTTAAGGTGGTGTAGCACCCTATACTTGGTAAAGTATAGGGTAATACAGTAGAGAATACATATGCTTAATATTGATTTAAGTTTCTCTGTTAAAAAGAATAAATGAAAGGAGGACTTTGAAGCATTGAACTGAACAAGCCTAACTAAACATTATGAACTTTCAAAACTTTTAAATATGTTTTACTTTTCAAATGTTATCTTTCAGCAAACATTGGAGCATTTTCAACAGGAAGCTGCAATGCAGCACTGAAGCTGGGAAGAACTCTAGCCTCATAAAGCCGTAATCCTGCAAACGCTCACAGGCACTCATATTTTCACTTGTTTGAATGGAAGTAACACATCAGTGTACTATATTAGAATAGCCGCCAAACAATAGAGCTCATCTACACTGAATTTCAGAAATAACACTCTATTTAATGTTCACATAAAATAAGTCAATAGACCTTCTTAGCTGAAGTTAGCATCGAACCAGAAAGCATCAATAGGTAAAAATAATGGTAATGATGAACAGTTGAATCTTGGTGATTTTAAGGCCACATGTAACAAAAACAATCAGATCACACTTCGGTATCATTGTGAGAACATTTCAGTTTCATTACTTACTAGCGCAATTGCCTTCAAAAAACTCACCGGTTACCACTTCCCAAAAGTAGCGTTTATTTATATTATCTCTGACGTTCCCTTCACTCGAAAATCTACTGTGATCCCCACCCATGATCAGGGCACCAGGGCGCCGCTAGCAAAACTACGTTTGCATGATAACCTTTTTCCCCCTAAGGCCTGACAATCACTGTACAAATATAGATGCTCCAAACTGTTTCTTGGGTTAAGCACGAACGTCACCCTTGAAACCAAACATGCAAAAAGCAACACATCCTTTGACAACAAGCGCCCACCACACGATCAGCAGAAGTGGCTTTCCAACCTTCTGAGCCCCTCTGACAGTACTTCGCAGACGTCTCTTGTGCGCTAGCCAGTCCCTTATAATACGCACGAGCAGCAAACCCCGCGGTAGCCATGCTTAAGGAGTTACCAAGCAGAAGAGTCCCGGTGCGGTACGCACGCTGACAGAGGGCAGCTTTTAAATCCACAACAAAAGAGACAGCAAGGCGGCACTCGCCCTTCTTAGAAGCTCGGCACCGGGAGCAAGAGGGTGTTTGCGTCGCCGTGCCCGGATCGCGCCAGCGGCAGGGCCCGCTGGGGCCGCTAGCGCGGCCCACGGCCTCCCCGCTCCCCAGCACCGGCCGCCGCTTCCCTTCCCCTTGCTCGAGTGAACACGGCAGCCGCTCCCAGCGGCGGGGACCAGCCGCGGCGCCCGCCGCAGGTGCCGGCCGCACGTTTGCCGCCGGTAAACCCCGCGGGGGCCGCCGGGCTCTCCGCAGCGGTGTCCCCCGCCCGACCCGGGCCGCCCCCAGGGTCACTCCGCACCGACTCCGCGCAGGAACGAGCAAGCGCCAGCGTAAGGGGCTAACGGGCGGTGGAGAAGAGCAGGAAAGAGAAAGAGGACAGCAAGCGACGGGCCAACTCACCCGAGACAGGGCAGGGCTGGCGGCGTCTCGTCCTCGGCGGCGTCCTCGCCGTCGCCTCCCGCTGGCGGACCCGGCCGCGCGTCCCTCAGCGCCGCGCCATGTAACCGGCGTGACGCTGCCGGCGCCGCCCGCGCTCCGGCTCCTCGCGGACTTTCCCCTCCGCGGGCCCGCTGGCGAGGGCAGCCGAGCGGCACCGGCCTGCGCGGCCGCCGCCTGCGAAGCCTCCGCCCCCGCGGCCGCCTGCCCGCCCCTGCCCCCCGGCTCGCCGCACTTCCTGACTGGAAATTCCCGCTGACGCTCCTAGAGCGCAACGGCCACGC